>NW_009953209.1:296424-356463 GCF_000747805.2 Chaetura pelagica | reverse complement strand
CAGCAGGACCAAGTGCAGGTACTGTATTTCATCTAGCAAGAATGCTAACTATGAGTTCTCAGCTAGATCACAGAAAAAGAAAATGGGCCTCAGCCCAAACTGTTCTAAGAGGAAGGGAAAATAAGAAGTATGATTTTTCTAACTGGCTTTGGTTCTTGTTTAACTTCAAGGGGAGCTCTTCTGCTCAAGGCTCTATACTGAAAAGCTATCGCATTGGTACAAGTTGCTCTGTTTGCCTTCTCTTGCCTCTTGGCCAAATGATGGTCCATTTCAGGGTTTGCAGCAAATTGATAGACATCACTGGTGAGAAAGTCAGGTCAGAGAACCCAGCCTGGTGCTTTTTGCTCACACAGACATGGTGGGTGGATACTCTGACTACAGACTGGAGGAGTGAAATGGGAGATACAGACAGAGAGTCAGGTAGTAAAAACAACAGCCAACTCACCATTTAGCTCTTCAAGGATGTGCAGCTGCCTTACATCATAGAAGGAAACACAGAAGAGCCATGACTATCTTTGTAGCTGAACTCCTCACAACAATTTATTACTATATATTTAAGTCACCCTCCTGATACAGGGCACAGATTTTTATCTGGGACTTCTACTGATGTTTTACCAGGCTGCTGCATCTGGCAGGGTAAACCAGAATATTAAACACAATGATATTTATCTTACACCTAGGATTTTTAACTAGATGAACCTGTACTCCAGCTGGATTTTTCCAGTCAAAGTATTTGCAATAAGGGGATCTGTGGGTAGATGCAGATATAGAGCTGCCACTGTGCATCTGTCCCTTTACAGGGGAATTATTTCATAGCTTCTGCTATTACTAAGAGCAGCCAAGCTTTTCTGAGAGGCAAAGCAGCTTCATGCCAAAGCACACCTGCAGTAGACATATCTATTTCCAGACTTCAGAGAGAAGAGAAGAGAATAAAAGTTTGTGGCTTCCTTAAAAAGGAGCAGTTAGAGAAGAGTATTCCCTACCCATAAATACTGCACTTTGCTGTGAGCACTTTTCCACAGTGGTCTCTAAAGCCTGTTTTCAGGACTGATTATAACATTAGAGGCTGCATCTGGTGAACCTGGATGCTTTTTTGAGTAGGCAGGGGGGTTTTTGGATGTTCCCCTGTTAAAATCCATCTTTTTTTAGTAATTGGTGTGGTTGTGGACAAGTAGAACAGAAGTTAAAGAATGAAGGGAAAATCATGGTAACTGCCAAGCAGTTTTGGTTATTGCCAGGGGATTCAATAAGCCTAGTTTTCATCAATGTAGTTGAAACAGAGATACAGTACATGTAGCTGTTCTCATTATTTCTGGATGGATCCTGAAGACATCCAGCCAGTACAGTGCAATTCAATATCATGTTGGCAAAACTGAAACAGGGCCATTCTGTTGCTGTTACATATGTGTGTCTGCATGTTAAGATGCTTAAAGTCATCATCTCTCATTCCAAGGTGTACGACAGTCCTGATACAGGTAATATTTCTTAGCTGACTTTAGAACAAATCCCCATCTCTGCTGGTTATGCAAAGTGACACCATTTTACCTTGTGCAGTAGTCAGAAAGGTGGAGTAGTTCTTCAAAGTGTGAATGTAGGATTTTTAATTTTTAATATTGTTTTTTAAATGAGCTTCTGCTGGCATCACTTGGTTTATAGCCCTACTAGTTGGGGTTGCTAAAGTGTTACACAAAACAGTTGTAGTATTCAGACAGATTTCTGAGGTGCAGAGCCATAAATTTTGACAGCATTTGGTTTGATGAAAGTAAATAGCATCATTTTCCACTTTAAGGACTCCATTTGACATACACTCTGATCTTAAAAAAATGATTGCATTTGGAGAAGGGAGAAGATGGGTTGTTCAAATTCTCCATGACCAATAATTTATCAAATCTGTCTCCTGGTTTTTTCTTCACATGTTCTGCTAATGTCCTCCAGTACTTAAAGCTAATGGGCTATATTTGGGGTGTTCTATTATCTAAGATATGTGACAAATACTAAGCATTGAAGATGTCTACTGAAAGGGCAACATGATTTATTATTAATCAAAAGAATAAATCAGGTTCTCCTCTCCTATGGCAATCCTTGCCTATTTAAAAGGGCTGCTAATATACCAGTTCTCACATCTCATTGTTAATGGAACTCCAGATGTTTCTGCTCCTGAGGGGTTTTAGAGAGTTTTCACCAATTCTACATCTAGCTCCCTAGAAAAGGGGACAGACACTCTTTGGTTCAGGGCTGAAAGCTGCATGGTAATAAGGTAATGTTGCATTTTTTGAGAACATATTCCAATTCCAAAAATTAAGAACAAAATAAAAAGCTTTTTGGCCAGGCAAGTCATATTCTTTTGTGCAGCAATGAGGCACCTAGAAGTGCAACATCAGACACAGGACTTCACAAAGATGCTAGGTCCAATGCTGAAGATTTCCATCCAGCTGTGGTCTGTAATGCAAAACAGACAATTGTTTCCATCACACCTAGTTCATGGCACACTGTTTTGCAGAGTATCCCAGAGGAAAGCTGCTTTTAATAAACTGATGTCTCTCCCAAGCCTTTCAGGAGTGGAAAAAAAAGAGGTACTAGATGATCATGATAAGACTAACCTAGAATATAGCTGTCCCCACTGCCCAATATGCTAATTTTGCCTTCTTAACATGATGATATAGCACGTGGATGCTCATGTACCCATCATAAGCAGAAGCAGTTCTAATTCCATGGTGGCAGAACATGAGACTAGTTACTTACAGGGCAGGTCTCTCTTGCAGTATGAAGAAAGAAGGTCGAATCACACCAAAAAAAAGCTTTCAGGATTAAGAATGATGTGGCCCATAGAATGTGACTCCTGGGAAACCCTATCAGAAGCAATGGAAGACTTCCAGCTGGAAAGACCCAGTACCTCTTGCTGCTAGAGAACAACTTGAAACTATGACTGTTGTTCAACATCCTGTGCTCCTCCCTAAGCATCCATTTAGAGGATATAAGACCCAATGAACCTTTTATAGAAGTCAGCAGGGCAACACTTAAGTGAAAAAACACTGCTTTGGATTGATGATGCTTTGGCCAATAAACCAACAGTGTCAGATGGGGAGGAGAGCTGTGGAAATCAGGCTCCTAATCCTTCACATTTTTTGTGAAAGATGACTTTGCTTGGTGTTCCCAGTTGGCTTTTCTCCCTTAAGGGAAGGATCCTATTTAAAAGAAGAATGCAATTTCTGCTAATTGGGCTTGAGGGTTGGGAGGAGAGAATAAGGCAAGGAGAACAAAAAAAGCTTTTGACAAACTTATTTTCTGATTCTCAGAAAATCAGTGTTTCCCTCTGGGTTTCCCCTGATGCCTAGTGCACAGGTCCTTACCAGGAACTGCAGTTTGATTAATGACACCCTGACTGCTCTAAGCCAGCAAAAAGTAGATAGGAGCATAAAGTGCTACTGTACCAGTTCAGTCTGCAGCACAACAGCTGTTCCAAAAGATCCAGCAATGCTTCTGTCCAAGCACAAGGAGAAGCCACTTGCCTGAAAGCCACCATGGTACATAGGGAAGAGAAATCAGTGAGAGGCCTTGAGGGGAAGAGGGCTTTCTCCATCCCATCTTTCCTCCCTCTCACATGCCCTCACACCACCTCCCAAGCCCACTGCCTCAGGCTAAAATTGTCAAAGGGGAAAACAGAATTCTTTGTTTTCCCTGCAAGAAGTTTTTGACTCTGGTCAGTTATTACCACATTGTCCACCTTCCCCATCCAACTCAGGTGTCCCAAAGTACACTCAGAAGATACCTACTTTGAGCACCTGGAATTCTCACATGACTAGCTTTAGATATTCTATTCTAACTGAAGCCACTGATGCAATACGGGGATTTTAATCCTCATTCCTGCGCATGGTTTGAAGTGTATTTCCATCTGTATTGCTCAATTAAAATAGCATGAGGAAGGGTAGAAAATGAGAGGAAGATAACATTAAGAAGATCTTCTTAATACAGCCTCCAGTCTGATTCAAAGATCTCACTGTAGAGATAAACCACTTCTGCTGGTTTACAGTATATTTTAGGAGAGAAAAATGTCTTAATTCTGGCCCTGTAATCATTTGCCTTTGAGATGTTTAGAAGCCTTGCTCCCTGCCACAGCATAATTATACAGCACAGAAAAAATATTTTCCAGTCAATTAAATACACTAAATGTGCATATTTATGAAATCTGATTTAAACGTCATTGCTAACGTGCTGCACATAATCCTACAATTCTTCTAGCTGAACCAGAGACCAATTACAACTTGATGGGTCAGCCAGCTCCTGAAGTAGTGCTTGAAACTCTGTTTGGGCATGGGAATCATGCCTGCCAGCCACCCTAACCAGGCTCCACTCTAGGTTTCCACTGATGCCATAAAGTCCAAAAGGAAATTCTTCTACAAAGGTCTCTTTTATTAGCATTACAGCTTGAGCTGGGTGCCTCCAAAGAGGGACCCTGAGCAAAGAAATCCCTGGGAAATTATACCCTATTATACACCACCCCTTATGTGACAGTTGGGACTAATAGTAATATTAGGGTCTGAGCTCTTCCCATTCTTTGTTAGGTCCTTTCATTGTTCCTTTTATGTCTAAGCTTCTGCTGATGATTGTAGGTTCCTTATCTTGCAGCTTGAACTGGCTCTGGGGCCTTCTTTTAATTAACCAGGTCAAAGTTCAACACACCTAGGTGAAAGTTCTCAGCTTGCTGCCTAAGGCTTCAGCAAGTTTTGCTCCTAATGCTAATCAAGCTACACCATGGAAAAACGTCATAAATGTAATTGCTTCAGTTCACAGAAGAAGTTTTCTTATGGCAAAGAAGTAAATTTTTCAATCAAATCCTAACAGTCAATGAAAACCAACTGCTGAGGGCTCTCCATTAATTTCAGAGGCCAAAGCATTTTTGCTTTGAGTGGATATACTATTTCTGCTCTGCAACATTAATTCTCTGCTCAAATGCAATAAAATTCCTTTAGCTAACCTTGAAATAAAGCCAGATTGATTAATCCTGACATGCAGTATTGAAATCAACACCCTACTGTGGGAGGGGTATGGAAGAACCTCTGTCTTACATTAAATCCTGCTTCTCTTGTCTAGGGAAGAGATTAAAATCCTCACAACACAAACTCTGGCAAATTGATCATCAAGGTAAAGAGATACCAAAGGCTTGGCCTTTCAGCCAAGCACAACATCTTTTCTAACACTTGTATTTGCTGAATGCTGCCTTCCTATCATTCAGTAGTGTAAATACTGGCTGGAAAGGGAAGAGATGAACTGAAGATGGATGGTTGTTATAACCCCCAATCCATGCTAGAAGATCTTTATGGACAAACATAGGACAGCTCCAGTTCTTGGATGGATCTGGTTCTTAGGCAGGATTCCTGAAAAATCCAGACACTTGCCTCTGTGAGTGTAGAAGCAGCTCTGGAGGGCTCAGTAAATCCAGAGTGCACTCTCATTCTCTCTCTTGAAGTTCACTGGGAACCATCTGAGCATCTTACAGGCTTGAGAAGTGGGCTGGTGCAAACTGCATGAAGTTCAACGAGGGCAAGGGCAAGATTCTGCACCTGGTTTGGGGCAATCCCAAACATAATTATTACAGGTTGGACTGAGAACAGTCCTGAGGAGAAGGACTTGGGGGTGATGGTTGATGAGAAGCTCAACATGATCTGGCAATGTGAGTTTGCAGGCCAGAAACCGTGTCCTGGGCTGCATCAAAGGAAGCATGGCCAGCAGGGCAAGGGAAGGGATTCTCCCCCTCTACTCTGCTCTGGTGAGACCCCACCTGTTGTACTGTGTCTAATCCTGGGGCCCCCACCACAAGCAGGACATGGAGTTCCTGGAGAGAGTCCAGAGGAGGCCACGAAGATAATCTGAGGGCTAAGGCCTTGATGCCAGTGCAAGTTTTGTAGAGTCACTGCTTCTTCTCCAACCTGATCCAAAGTGCATCAAAACGACCCTTTTTCACATGGGGCTGTCAATGAAACTATCAAAGAAGGACTTTGGATGTAAACATCTCTATTCCAAATCTGAATAGTTGATATTCTCCTGGAAACTCACTGGATAAAAAATTTGAAACTCGCTAGGAAAATCTGAACCAGCTTTGTTGTTGGGCCCAAACCATGACAACACACTGTGGTGTTTGGTTCTTTTGTTTGGTTCTTTTTTTTTCCCCCAGGACACCTGCCTCCTCCAGAGCACAGGAGGGATGGTGTCTATGGATGAATCAGGTTGTGGAGTGAAGGAGACTGTTGTTTGTGGGTTTGCCTCCTTCCATTTGATGAAAAACCTGCCAAGCAAATTCTGGCATATCTGTACTTTTAAAATATTACTTCACCAGATGGTTATTATTCAGCTGATGAGGGAGGCACTGGAGGAGTTGTTTAGGAATCCAGAGCTTTTGTGTGTGCATATCACCAAATAAGGACTTTTTATCTCAAGGAAGAGCTTGATTTGATCTGAGACCTTGAGATAGAGGTGGAAGTAGAAGCACAATGTCAGGATCTGCTGCTCTCCTCTTGATGTAGTTCCCTGGCACTGTCTGTATTTCATGAGGAGTTTGGGATTTGCCACAGAGGCACATATGAGTCCAGCTGGCCCAGGACACCATGAGGGTATTGAATGTTAGGAGAGCAATATATTCACAGTCACTACTTTGGGACAGTGTCTGTCACCTGCCTCTGTGGGCTGTGGATGGATGTCTCTGAGAGGGAGACTCCTGCCAAGGACAATTAAGACCAAGTTCACACCTCAGTTGCCCTGACCTGTCCTTCAGGGGACTTGCTTTCCTTCCAGGAATGAGAAGCTTGCTAGATGTACCAAGAGCTATTAACAGAGATCAGTACCAACTCAGCACTCCTTGTCAATGTTCACCTCCTCTGCCACCAGTCATCCTGCTACTCAGTGGAAGTGGAAGTGGAGATATTTCCACATTTCCTTTGACAAGATGAAAGCTCAAGCACATTCCTGGGTTTGGACCAGGGGTCAAACTGTTATACCTGAGCCCAAGAAGGAACAAAAAGGTGCAAGTGTGTTATCCTTCAGATGTAAAAAATAGCCAGGAACAGGTTTCTCTGTGTTTAGATCTTCATAGCAAACCTGTCCTACTGAGACATTCTCCAGTGCCAGATTTGTTGTGGTATGGTTTATTTGTTGTTGTTGTTTTGTTTTTCTCTTGTAGTGCACACTCAGACTTTTCTTTTGGTATCTTTCTTTACTCAGGAATTATTTTTTTAAAAACTGAAGGAGTGAGAGAAGAGGCCAAAGATGAGAGTTTTCTTATCAAGGTTTGAAAAGTTGAACATCTCTGTACAGGGGAGAATCCACAGTTGTTTTCTTGCTCTGAGACTGCTGTTCAGCTGGGCTTACATCAGTTGGACAACTTTTATTTGGAAGTTCAGTTGCTGCATATTCTGCATGGAGCCTCTGATGAAGAAAATTTGCTTGGCTTAGACTGAAATAAAAATATTAAGCAATAAAAGCAATCTTGGGAATATCTAGCATATTATTTTTAATGGCTTGTGAGTACCTGCAATATTTCTGGGCCTCTGCAGACAAAATTCATATAAATGCACTGCCACATGCTTAAATTTTTGTGCAGTTACTCAGGCAGTCACATCAGAGCTCTGTTTTAGCTTGGCTCAGTGAACAGAAGCCAGCAGGTGCTGGGTGTCTCTACAAGTTTGACAGATTTGTTTTCAGCCAGGCTTTGTTTGTCTTGTTTATTTAGATCAGGTTTTTGAGTCACAGACTGTCTCTTTCTCTGAGCCCAATTCTGAGCCCCATTCTGAGCCCCTGAAGCTAGGGGAGTTTATCTTATCTTGAAGAGGGCTGGGCAGAGCCTATTGTGGAGGATTTGGTGCAGCAAAGAATCTACAATCTGCAGTAGCACTGACAATTATTCATGATAATTGATTTCTGCAGACAAGGACTGTGTTCTGTAAAGAAGCTGCTCCCAGCTGTGGGTGCTGGGTGCCTCTGATACTTGCACCTGCAATTTAACCTTACACAATACATTTGAACAAATGTGTGTGGACTTTCAAAGCACTGGCCTGACTCTGCTGGACTGACATCAGGAGAAGTCTCCCACTGGAGTTCAGGTAGCTGATATAGACAAATTCTAAGTTATTCTGAAAATCCCAGCTTTACAGTCCATTTATCAGAATGAATCCATTTCCTTTGAAAATGCAAAACTAAAGAGGAATTTTAAAGGCATTACTGCCACCACAAATGTTGCACACTTACTTAACATCTTCCACCACATCTTCCAACAGCATAAATATGCTCAGGCTTTCTGTGGAGTGCCTGGATGTCCTGAACAAGTGAATGCATCAGGGAATTCTGCTTGGCAAAAAAAATGGCAGGCAACTCTGGCACACATCAGCTGCTGAGTTGCTGAACAGTTGCTGCACTTGAGCCTTCAGCAAGAACATCAAACCATTCTTTGCTATTTTCTCACATGAAGTTTAATATCCATGCAAAGAGGCTATCATGTCATTTTTTGAACTCTTATCTGGCAGATCCTCTATCACTGTTTCCCTGCTTTTGCAGAATAAAGCCATGAATTGACCCTGCCAGGGTAGGTAGCCATGGATTTTAGGGACTGAAATGCATTCAACCCCACATCTAGCAGAGCACAATTTTTTCTCTCTGAAAAGCAGAAGAAAATTGAGATTTTATGTGCATGGAAGTACAGATAATTGTTATCACTGTGCCTCATAACCTCGTATCCTGTAGCTGAAGAGCACAGCAACAAATATGACACAGATGAACAAGGTAGATATGAATGAAACTACACATTAGGGGAGCAACAACAAGGTAGTACTGACTGTGTACAAACATGTCATACCTCCTAATATATGCCAGAGGCATTGCCCTATGTCCCCATTGCCCCACTTTACAGTGCAATAAACTCCTGAACTGATGCAATACCTGGGAAAAAAAAGGCCTCCAAAGCAGGGGTATTTGCCAGAGGAAAGGGAGAGAAGGTATCTGGTGGGATAGCTGTAGGCACTGTAGGAGGTGCAGAAGGCAAAGCTCAGGGAAGGAGAGAGATTCCCATGCTCCAACCTGCCATAGCAGAGACACAAGCAAAAATTGACCTAAAATGGGGAAAAGAGAAAGACATTTGGTGAGAGGAAAGAAGCTGTCAGCTGGAGACTGTCAGAATAAGCTTTAAATATTGCTGAGGCTACACTGCTCAGAAGTTAACTGAATCTTCTGGGCATAAAATTTCATTTAGCACATTGCATGAAAATGCTGCAGCTGTCAGCAAGGGTGGCAAGATTTCTGACCTGGGCTTGAATGTTACACCCATTGCTGGGACAGCTGGGAAGTTTATGCAGAAGGTAATCTAACATGCATCTCTCTGGTTATTTCTCCTTCCAGTGGGGCCACTGTGTGTGTATTATTAATAGCTAAACATTATATTCTCTTGGCTTTTATTTCTTTTGAATGTTCCTTATTAGATCAAATTTAGAAATAGCTAGAAGGATTTTTTTTCTCTTCAAAAGCCTTAACCAAAAGCAATTTATTTTGTTTTCATAGCCCATTGCAATTGAAACATGTGGGGCTTTTACCATAAATCTGATGTATTTTCATTAAAAATACAGTTAATGCAAGTTTCCATGTAACTGAAAATCTATTTTTTAATTGGAAAAATTTTTTTCTCACACAATTCCTTAAGCAAATTGTATAAAAATTAGTTTCTTACTGTAATACCACCACACTTGTCATCCTGAAGGACCTCAGATCTTACTGTAATCAGGCACTACTGGGAAATACCTCAGAAATCTTTAGCAGCATACAAAAGGCTGTGGAAGAGTTCAGGTCAGAAATATAATCTTTCAAGTGAGAGAAAAGAGGATATTTAAATATAGGAATATTGTTTCAGTTGGGACCTCAACCTTGGCATAGGCTCATGTCTTGACTGAAGGTGAATTCTATTTGTTTAACATGCCAACAGTATTTCTCTGTACCTGAGTAGTCAACAAGTAGGTGTGAAGATGAGCATTAATAGGGCTGTTCACCTGTCATTTAGAAATGTCCCAAATCTGGGGAATTTATGCCTTTTAATGTGTATTTAAAGGGTCAAATATCAATGAAATGCCTATGAGAAAGTCAGAAGGATTGAAAATTGAAACCTGTTTGGGTCTGTATTGTAAATGCATGATCAAGCACTGATGGGTATTTTATTAGGGTTTTGTGGGGTTTTTTGCTCTTTTTTTTTTTAGCTGGGAAGTTTTCAGAGGCCTGTTAATTCAGTGCTTCAGTTAACTGTGGCTTCTGTGTGCAGCTGCAGAGCATTCTTGTGTCAAATGTATTAAAATGAGGCACTCATTTAATTGAAAGGACTGCAGGAACTGATGAAAGCAATCGCTGGAACAAGAGAGCCAAAAAAAAGGAGAGCTCTCCAGAGCTCTTAAAGGGGGCACTTTGACAATGCACCAAGCAAAATGAAAACCCACAAAGTCCATACCAGGTAGTTATCCCTCTGTAATGCCATAACTCAGTACTCTCTTCTCGTTCAGAATAGATTAGCATGGATTTAACCTTTGGTCTGAGTTTTAGCCTTAGTGATTCCACTGGTAGTTAAATCTACACCCAAGTTAGGTGCAGATATTAGAAGCACAGAAGCCATTGTGAAATGCAGCAGATATGGAAGAGCCAATCATTTTTAAAAGGGTGTATGCAGTAAGTATGCCTCAGGTTTGCAACTCTTCTCCTTACACTGCAGGAACCTGAACCTTCCCAGGTGTGTGGGCACCTTGGTCCTAGCAAGTCACTGCAAGTCAGACATTTAAATACCTTTCAAGGACCAGAACAACACAGTGCACAAGTATTTAGGCAGCTGATGGTGTGTATCACATTGCTTAATAGGATTTCTAAACTTGGTAATGTAGCTTTTAAAAAAAAATAAATCATTGCATTTCTATAAGTCACATTCCTTATAGCAGTGATAATGTTGGATGTTTTCATGTTGAAAGTGACCCATTCCAATAAGTATCATATGAACTGTATATACACCTGCTGTGTATCTGTTCACTGTAGCTTCAATCAGATGAGTGGAATGAGGCAGTGTGCAATGCTGTGATTTTCCTTTTCTCATAATTGTTGATTTGCAAGAGCTAAGCAATTTAACCTTGAATAAAACCCCCTTAGAAGAGTCTGTGTATCAGATGTGATATAAATAATGTGACAAGATAAGACAATACTTTGCCTTCTCAACAACTTAGAAACAATTTCAATAGAAGAGTACATATTACCACCCACACCAGCTCTTTTCCTTTATTTATTTCTTTACTTCTTTGTTTAAATCAGGTGCAGACTTATGATTATGGAGGGACTGTTGTGTTTCCAGGCAGCAAAGCTGCACAGGCAACTGAGCTTTTATTGATTCACAGAGTTTATCACCTCAGGAATCTGAGACTAGTTTGCATTCACCTTGTAAATATGTTTTAAAATCTGTGGAAGCATTTTGCATTTAACTTTTGGAAGCCTGGTAGTAGAAATAGCAAATGAACTAGTTAACTAGTTCTTATAAAAATAAATCCAGTAACAAACAGCAAGAAGCAACTTGCCAAGCCAGTTATCTATGCAGGCCTTTTTACTTGCACTTAAAATCTTGTGACCCTGGGTGAAAGCTGCTTAACAGACTGATTTCAGACACTATGACAGTGTCTCACATACATCCTAAGTGACATGGAATTGCACAGGAAATACCCACATCCAGATGTTTCTTGCCTGCTGAGTTAATTTTGCTCTCACGGCACTAACTGCCTTGAAATGCTCCACAGATGTTTTCAACCTTAGTGGACAGTGGGTCCTCTTCCCTGCTGTGAACAGGTACTTGGCACATATGGTCTGTCACAGGCTTTGCTGGCATTGCAGGCATTTGACATAAGGCTTAATTTTCCATCTGGAAGGTCAGAGAACTGCTTTCTACTGCATCCCATTCCTTCAGCCTACCTGTCATGTGGGCTGTTGGGTTTTGCCAAGACAACAATCTGGGAGTGGGTCTGCAACTGACTTTCTCTGAAGTGAAGAAACCCTGTGGAGCCTGGGAGCATGTCACATGAAAAAGGGTTCCTTGGATATTGGATGAGAAAATGGCAACAGAGGACAAAGTCCGCCCAACTTTATCATAATAATATAAGTTGACAATCAATTAGTATAATTAAACTTGAATGGAATGCAAGCAATTTAAGCATGAGGGAAAAGGAAAAGGGGAAAGCTCACTTGCTGTGTAGGCAAGATACAACACTTGTAATGATTGATCATTGCTGACGAGCAACAGGCAGGGAAATTGTTGACCTCTCCTACTCTCTGTCACATAAGAACATCTTGCTTCTCCAAGAAGCATGTCTGGACCAACCAATGAGAGCTACCCCAAGCTGGCATCAGTGTGCCTTATTTATGGGATTGCACCTTCTCTGGTCAGTTGTATGACTGAAGGTTGACAGAGACACTTTCCTTTACATACAAAGCTGGACATGTCTCAGAAATGATGGTGATCTGCAAATAGACACATGCAGTTGATCACAAGGTTCTTTGTGTGAGTTGGTCCATCATTTAAATGTACATCATTTAAGTGCCTTCCACTGCCCCATGCCATACCTGAGGTCAGGAGTGTCTCACCACAGAAGGGCATAAGAACAGTGTTTGCATCTGTCACAACATCTTTGTCTCCCTTTTAAGGGCAGACAATACAACAGCCTTCACATTTTGACAAAACAAAGTCTAGGCTCCCATGCTTTTCACATTTTAAAAGTACCTTTCAAAATACCCATCAGCCATGTGGTCATATGGGACAGATCCATCATTTAATGTGAGTCCTATGAAGAATGCACCCAAGCCACCAACCTACATAAACAGTTTTGCAAACTGGTCCTTTTCCACTTGATGTAAAGATTGACTGAGCTGTGTTTTGAACTTCCTACAGCCCACTCAAACAGGTTAACCAGGCCAGCTCTTTTCACATCTTTTCAGGGACATGTGTGAACAGTAAGTTGCTTTTTCTTGATTATTTTTATTTTCCTCAAAGCCAATTATTTCCTATAGAAAATTTAAAATCACAGAATCATCAGTGTTGGAAAAGACCTCTGAATCACTGAGCCCAAGCATCTACCCATGGGAAAAAAAACAAACTAAAACAAACAAAAAAACCTCCACAACCCCACACCCCACAAAACCACCAACACACAACCCACAAAAAACCACCATGCCCACTAGAGCATCCCCTGAAGTGCCACATCTACATGTTTCTTGAATACTTCTAGGGATGATGACTCCACCACCTCCCTGGGCAGCCTGTTCCAGTGCCTGACCACTCTTTCAGTATAGGAATTCTTCCTAATATCCAATCTAAACCTTCCCTTACACAACTTAAGGACTTTTCCTCTAGTTAATCACCTAGGAGTCCAATGCCCACCTCACTACTACCTCCTTTCTGGTAGTTGCAGAGAGTCCTCTGGACTCACTCTAACAGCTGGTGCTGGCTTTGAGACTACTTCTTTAATATAATTTTAGATTAACAGGCTTTCAAACCATTCTTATTAACACACACCTACCTTTTTTTCACTTTGTTCAGCAGAATTTTACGTAGACCTGATGGGATTTTATAGCCAACAAAATGAAAAACAGCAAAAGTGTAGCTAGTTTTTGTTCTGGACTCATTGGCACCACTGCCTGAAATACATGCCCAGCAGCTTGTTCAAAGCATATAGCACTTGTTTTAATTGCCTGTGTTACTTATTAGTATCATGTTCACTGCTCATTAACTTAAGTGTCATGTTGTATTAGAGCTTGATCACTGATAGTGAGATAAACTGGCAAAATTTGTTTGTGGTTGGCACTTTTGTTACCTTTCTTTTTTCACCACCACACAGACCTCTGCCCAGTTTACTGGGGTAGTCAAAAGCTCATCAGCTGCTTCCATAATTTCTTTATATACTTTTATATATTTATATATTTATTTATGTTGGTTTTTTTTTATATAGATGCTGCTATATTTCAATAATACACTTCTTAAATATAAAACCTTTTCTGCTTTGGAAAGTATTGGTATTTAATAAGCACTTGACACAGATTAGGTTGTTTGAGGTTTCTTTGACACTGCTACCACCAGAGCATCTAAGCCTGTCTCCCCTTTCTCTCATTCTTCGTGCCAGTATCTGTTCCTTTTTGGGGGCTGGTTTAAATTCTAACAAGAGCAGAAAAAGCAGGAGGCACAGGGAGGAAGGTAGAGCAATTTCACAGAGGTTTATCTTAGGTTATGTTACCTGCCAGGTCCTATGAAAGAAACACTGGAGTGACCCAAAGGAAACTGAGCTTTTATATGGGTAGGATTTTGTAAACAGAACCTTCCCTGAATGTTGCTTGAGAAGGGCAGTTGCAGGATTGTAGGAAAGGTTGCAGAAAAAAAAAAAAAGGCTAACTAATTTGGTTTTCATTTGAGAAAATAATTTGTTTCCATGCTATGAAGCAAGACTGGAGGCAGAAGGTTTTTTAAAGGAATAGTGATGGTTGATTATAAACTTATGAGAAGAGACCATGATCTGCAGAGATGGATTGAAGAAGACAGTAGGGCCCTCAACAGTTTTCCAGTTCCTAAGGCTACATGGCTGTCTTCATCTCAGCTTCCACTGAAAGGAAAAAGGTTTTTCAGTCATTTTGGAAGGAAAGTCTAAAAAATACAGATTAGTCATACAAGATACTGTCTGAATCTGCAAAGAGCCTGAAATAATGGCCAAAGAGGGCTGCTAGACAATGCTTCAGTCAGCCAACCTGCACAGACAAGATAACAGGGCAGAGCTAGACAGCACATGCTGCAGTATTTTGCAGGAATCAGACTGCCATAATCTGTCATGGGTAACAGAGTGGTGATTGAGCTGTTTGTGCTTAGATGCCCATCCCTTTTCTCCCTCAC
The DNA here is from genome assembly GCF_000747805.2 of Chaetura pelagica. Taxonomy (NCBI): domain Eukaryota; kingdom Metazoa; phylum Chordata; class Aves; order Apodiformes; family Apodidae; genus Chaetura; species Chaetura pelagica. The sequence continues at coordinate 341,543 of NW_009953209.1, read as the reverse complement.
TCCAGATGAATGTCACTCAGTCCCAAGAGACCGTGACAAAAGGAAGTTCTTGGCTGGGAAGATGCTGAAAAAGGAATAGTTGAGCCAAGGCTGCAAGACCAGGGATTGATAGGTTGGATGTAAAAGTGAGCAGAAAGCTTATGTTGCCCCAGCTCAACTCTAGCTGCTGCAAACTAAGAGAAATTCAACAGCCATGCTCCAGTGTCTGAAGCAAGACCATCTGAATAGAGACTGACTTCCCAACACCAGTGTCAGTTAACAGTTCTTTAGTAAATGTTCAGGGAAGGATTGCCCAACCCATCCAAGGGTTCTATTGGAAACATTTACTCTTCTGGACCCATAGGAACTGCTAAGCCTAAGGAATTTACTGCATAATTTTGTGCAGTTTATCTTCAGTCCTCTTCCTGGTAGAAGGCTGTTAAGGGCTTGTTTATAAAAAAATGATGGAGGAGTTGCCTTTCCTTGTGAAATACCATATACTTTAAGCTTGAAGGAATGCAACCATTAAACATTTTTATGCAATGGGTTGGAAAAGAAAACCTGTAAATCTCAACCTCTGAAGGAGTAACAGTTGAGTTTTTCATGAAGAAGCTCTCTGGAAAGCAAATGTCTGATAAGAAAAAAAGGGTCTTTTCAATTAACTACAGGCACTTAAGTATTCCCAAGAGGTCCTTCCCATCTGCTTTACACAGAATGTCATGGTTCTGCCTCTGCAGGTAAATGTTTTTCTTCATGGTCTATAGAAAGAGCCTGATTGACAAGCCCAGACAAAAGCCCACCTTGGGCTGTTGTAGTAACCCCTTTAGGATAAGAATGAGCATTGAAATATCCAACACAAAAAAGCAGTATCAACCTCTTTCTGAAAACAATCCTCAGCAGTGCACAAAACACTGTTCCTGTACAGTGATTAAACCAGCAGACAAACAAAGATCTGTAACAGCTTCATCCACAAATACTACACTCATCAGGCTGGTGAAACTTGAAGAAGATGCTACATCTCTTGTCATGTTATGTAGCATCTCCTCTAGCACCTAGGATTTCCTTTACTGTCTCCAGTACTTCACCAAGAGAACCTTGCATTCCCACTCATGCCATTCTTACTGCCCTCCTCCAGTCTGTGCTCACCAAAGGGACATGCTTGCTGCAGATCAGAGCAGACTTCCTTCATTAGCCACACCATCTAATCCCAATTTACCACGATTAAACTAGTTGTGACAGATGTTACTTGTTCACACATGAATACTGACATCGTGGAAGCTTCTAACACTACTACCAGTATGCACCATGTGGAGACTAACTCTCAGGAATTCAAATCAGCCTCCTTCTTTTCATCCTCACACCTTCACCTTTCATATCTGACAGTGAGGGAACATCCCACAGAAGTATTGCAATATCACAAACTTTTAATGAACCACCTTGAATAAGACAGAACAACTACAATGCAATATGTGTCCCCCTGCCTACAAACATCTCCTTCAACAGCCCTCCAACTCTCAGTGTGGATTTTTTCTAAATATTATCACTATAGCCACACTCTTATGGACCAATACACACTAAACCAACCCATAATAGCAGCTGAATGTCAAATGTAAGAAATGCCAACACATCTTAACTGTCACAACACCTTGTCCTCCACTGGACCATTACACATTCTGTATATAATCTACTTCAACAAGCAAATGACACGTGAAACCAAACAACTACCACAAAGCATAAGGAGAGAACAACTGATGAAAAACAGACCCACTTGAAGATCTGAGAAAGAATATTCTCCACAAAACTTTAGTTTCATTATTTACCTTTTCAGTTCTTCTCCTCCAGGGAAACCTGCAAAATACTTTCAAAACAAATACCTGGGAACTAAAATTCATGATGCTACTGGGTACCAGAAGAGATGAATTGAGGAGAGACATGTTTAGTTTCTAACATGTGAAGCCTTTTCCCTGCACCCATTCATTCCCACAAGTGCAATTGATGATAAATTGCCCATCTCTTTTTCCCACAGGAGACAAATATCTTACAATGTCTTCTGTTGCAGGTGTTATTGTTTCTGAGGTGCCAGTTGCCTTTTCTCTCCAATGATCTAACTGATTAACGAATTCAAATTGATTATTCTCAGCTAATATTTAACTCCAAAGATCTCTGCTTCTCTTTCAACCTGAAGAAGAGTTTGTACACTTGAAAGCTTGTCTGTTTTGCCTACACCAGGAATTAAAAAAAAACACAAATAAACACAAAAAAACCAACCTCTCTCTTCTTCAAATCTTGCCTAGCTTAGGAAACCTACTTTTTTTTGACAGAGTCAATTATATAAGGCAAATCCTTCATGGTAAAAGACTGGAGATTTTTATTGTGCTTGAATACACAGTGACAAAGAAAGAAAGAAGTTCTATCCTTTGAAGTAGGAACATCCAAAATCCTATCTTACCTCAGCAGCTGAAACAGGATGCAAAGATAGTTATAAAGTTAACATTTATAGAGCTGTCCAAAAGGCTAAAGGAGATAAAATTCACTGATAATTGTTGTCCTATATGTATTTTATATGTATTTTATGTGTATTTTATAAAGCTTGCAGGGCCATATCTGAACGATGCAATTTAACACACCCAAATCTTTTCCATGCTCAAATGCATGAAAAAGTATTGTGTAAATTTTACACAGTGTGACCAGACAGACCATTCAAACAGTTTTTATTCAAAGGAAAACACATTTCTTCCCTTTGCAAATACTTCTGAGCATAAAACCAATCTGTTAAATTGAACAAAGCACATTGTGGCCTCTGTTTTTAAATAGAGGGAAAATGCACATTGTTTTTCCACTGTTTGCACTTCTTTGTTTGGTTCTGATCCAGCTTATTCTTCTCTGATGTTTGTTTAGTGACTGGTCAAAACTCCAGTATGGTTGATTTGATGTTGGTGTCACAGATTGGGTAGACTCTATTTTGATTTCTCAGTGAATTTGCTGGCTGGCAGATGTGTGCACAACGTTTGTCTGAAGCAGCTGTGGATACAAAAGCAGTTCTATCTGCTAGTTACTGTTTACTTGGGGGGTACTGCTGCTGTTAGCCTTGGTGGTAGCACTAGTTCTGGGCTTCAAGATGTGAGGCTTGGCAGAGAAGTGTTTTCTTGCCTCTGGGGAGTAGGAAAAAAATGTGAATTTCAAAGCTCCACAGTGGGAATGTCCTGTCTTGTCCCTTTATAAAAATGCTTTTCTTGTCTGCATTTCCCTTTGGAGTGATTTGTTGGTACTTACAGAGCCAGCCAGTGCAGAATACTAATGTAATCTATTTCCTACATTTCAAAATTGGATCAACTTTTGTGGGGAGGAAATATAACACCGAGCCCCAGCAGTTGAAACTGAAATCACTCGTACACAACATGGTCTATTCCTTCTTGATGCAGCACTTGTTGTGAGGGAATCGGGTGAAATTTGCAACGGAGAGAGTGTGGCAGGTGACACCCACAGGTCTCACAGCTTTGGGCAGAGGAGAATTGGAATTGAAACACTTTTACCAAAGCCACCTATCAATAAGTGCTTGCCCATTTTCTCCTTCCTAGCTCTCGCATCGACTGCTCTTCTGAGTGAAGAAAATACAGCATCAACTCGAACAGTAATTAGTGCTGTTGGTTGGGGCATCCAGGTCCAGAACATCCAAAAGGTGAGCAAGATATCAATCCTCCTGCCCTGAAATCTGGTAAAACTTAAAACATCCCTCCACTCTGCACTGCACCAGCTGATGCCTGGGATGAATCAGAGCAACCATATGACAGGGAGAGAGCTGACTGGTGAAGCAGGAGGCTTTCTTATCTAAGCTTAAGGAGGGATGTCAAATAGCCACTAAATTAAATAAATAATAGATAAATAAATCATGGCCACTGCCTGAGTTCAAGTGAGGAAGAGTGTTTGGAGTTGGCTACATATCCAGGCATATCATGCAAGCACTCCCAGTGTTTTTCTGATGCTGTGCTCATCTGCTCTTTTGAGCAGCCCGTTGAACACATCAGGTATATAAATATCCTGCTCTGTGAAGCATTTGGTGTCTTGTGCTTATGATTACAGCAACAATAACATGTGCTGGTTTGTTGTGGTAGGGTCACCTCAGGTGCAGTGATAAATCAAGTGGATTTTGTGGCCCGTTTGGGATTTTTGTGCATGGGCAGGAGTCACTGATCTTATTTCATTGAGACACTAGAATAGAATTACTCTTGATTTAGATACAGCTTTTCTTGTTTTAAGATGACAGTGTCCCTTTCAGAGCACTTTACTGATGCAGCAAGATCTGGGCTGATCTCTGCTCAGCTAGCTAGTAAAAAAGCTGACATTGCCAGCTTGTATGAGTAGGCAGGAAGAAAAGAATAGACTAACTCTTTTGATGGTCTAAAGCTCCCTGATTTGAACTTTAAAGAGTCCTGTCCATCCAATATCCATGTAAAGAAATATCACTGGAGTTATCCATAACCTCACAAGGATCTGTCATTCGTTCTATTACCTGTGTCACTTGATGGAAAAAGCCTGGATGTAGCTTTTCTTTGCAATTTCACCTAGTTCTTTTGCTATACCTTGTATAACAGTGAATCCAGTGATGGTGCTGAAAGGGAGTGGGATGGCACAATTTCTGCTTATTTCCAGAACCAGGTAACGTGCTTCCTGAGCATGCAGAGCATGTCTAAATGAGCTCCTCTCCCTCCTAGGCACACACAGGCCATGACAAGGAACAGAACACTTCCCATTTTCTCTCTGAACCTAAGAAAAATACCTTGTTGTGTAACCACTCAAAAATATTTTCAGAAATCCATAACTTTGTCATCCCAGATCATTTTCTTTTCTCAAACCAAAAGCAAATTCCTAGGTATTTTTCAAGACTATTGCATGAGGTGAGACTTCTGTATTAGGAGAAATATACACAAAGGAAACTAAAGATTTCTGAAATGTTTTCATTGCTACAATGTCCCCTGTTGATGCAGGGTCATATATACTTTGGGCCTCTGGAGCTGTGGGAAGCAACATGTCAAATTGGATTTGGGGTTCTTGTGACATTATGAGGAGCTCCTGTGATCCAAAGTCTCATCTTTTTGTCTTAGTCTCCACTGGCAAGGTCTCTGACCACAGCAGCCAAGTTGCAGAAGACAAAAGCAGGGACTGGGGGAAGGAAGATCCCCTTGTTGTAGGAGAAGAGCAGGTTCAAGACCATCTAAAGAACCTGAAAGTGCACAAATCCAAAGGACTTGATCCATTTGGGCAAGATCTATTTGTGGCTTTTGAAGGAAGTGGCCAGTGAAGTTGCAAAGCTGCTTTCCATCATATTTGAGAAGTCATGGCAGTCTGGTGAAGTTCCCACTGACTGGAAAAAGGGAAACCTAACCCCCATTTTCAAAAAGGAAGAAAAGGAAGACCTGGGGAACTCCAGGCCAGTCAGTCTCACGTTTGTCCATGGCAAGATCATGGAGCAGCTCCTCCTGAAGGTTCTGCTAAGGCACATGGAAAATGTAGAGGTGGTTGGTGGCAACCAACATGGCTTTACCAGGGGCAAATCCTGCCTGACAAGTTTGGTGGCCTTTTACAATGGGGATACAGCATTGGTGGACAAGGGGAGAGCAACCAACATCACCTGCCTCGACCTGTGCAAAGCCTTTGCCACTGTCATGTGTGAAATCCTGGTATCTAAAAGATATGGATTCCATGAGTGGACCACTCAATGGATAAGAAATTAGCTGGATGGTCACACTCCAAGAGAAGTGGTCAACAGCCTGATGACCAGTTGGACACTCCAAGTGACTGGTGGTGCCCCTCAGGGGCTGGGACTGGGACTGGTGCTGTTTAACACCTTTTCCAGCACCATGAAGAGTGGGATCGAGTCCACTTTCAGCAAGTTTGCTGATGACACCAAGCTGTGTGGTGAGGTTGACATGCTGAAGGGAAGGAATGCCATCCAGACTGACCCTGCCAGGCTTGAGAGACGAGCCTGTGCCTACCTTATGAAGTTCAACAAGGCCAAGTGCAAGGTCTTCCTAGGGCAAACATAATCACAGGTGGGGTGGAGAATAGATTGATAACAGGAGGAGAAGAATTTGGGGGTGATGGTTGATGAGAAGCTCAACATGATCTGGCAAGGTGAGTTTGCAGCCCAGAAACCAACTGTGTCCTGGGCTGCATCAAAAGAAGTGTGGCCAGCAGGGCAAGGGAGGGGATTCTGCCCCTCTACTCCGTTCTCATGAGACCCACCTGGAATTCTATGTCCAGTTCTGGAGCCCTCAACACAGAAAGGACATGGAGATCGTGGAGAGAGTCCAGAGGAGGCCATGAAGATGATCAGAGAGCTGGAGCAGCTCTGCTAACAAGACAGAGAGTTGAGGTGTTCAGCCTGGAGAAGAAAAAATTCCAGGGAGACCTTAGAGCACCTTCCAGTGCCTGAAGGGGCTCCAGGAAAGCTGGGAAGGGACTTTTGACAAGGGCTTGTAGTGAGAGGACAAGGGGCAATGGATAAAAACTGGAAGAGGGGAGATATAGGTTAGACATGAGGAAGAAATGATTTAGTGTGAGGGTTGTGAGATACTGAAACAGGTTGCCCAGGGAAGCTGTAGCTGCCCCATCCCTGGCAGTGTTGAAGGGCAGGTTGGATGGGGGTCTGAGCAACCTGGTCTGTTGGGAAGTGTCCCTGCCCATGCATTGGGGTTGGAACTAGTTGATCTTTCAGGTCCCTTCCAACCCAAACCATCCTACAATTCTATGATCTACTCATTAGTGCACAACCTGTGCTTTGCATTTGCTACCATGAAGAGCTCAAATTCACTCAGCAGCTGTCTGGGGAAGACCAGCTGACAGCAGCAGTCGCCCATACAAAGAGGAGGCAGAAAGGTTTGTGTTTCCCTCAGAGAGCCATTGAACATGAAAGGAAGTCCTAGTGCCATGCAGAAGTCCCAGCCAGCCCCACGGTTATCAGGGGATAACAATCTTTTTGTAGTCAGCAGTGGGTCCAGTGCTGGATTTTCTGCCTGTGAGCCTCACAGAACAAAGCTTGGTAAAGCTTCTGGCTGGATCCATGGCCTGCAAACAGAGGAATGAACCCATGACCCTCCTTCTCTTCAGGGCTACAGAAAAGCCACCTTTGTCATGCAAATGTGCCCCTTCTGTTTCCTGGGCTTAGCAGCAATGATGTCATATATTCAACCATCTCATTTTTGCCCAAGTGTGTGATGCACTCATGAATGAAGGACCTGCAGTGGTCTGAAAAGAAAGTCACCACAGTTGCTCAGAATTCAGAGTCCAGCATTGCTAAGTATCATGTGCCCTGCTCACAGTACCCTCTTGGCAGGAGCAGTGAATGCTTCTCTTTGTGTTCTTGTTAGAATGTGTGAAGGTAGAAAAAAGGTCACCCCCAAAGCCTTGGGAGCTCTAAAGTAAAAGTGTGGTGGTTTATCTTGTTATTCTTTTTTTTTTCCTATTTATTTTTGAAAAATACTCTCATTTATTTTTCATTTGTGTGTGATTCAAGACGAACTAGATTTTCTCACCCAAGATAAAATGTCCTGCTTGTCAATATCATTTAAAATCATGTGGCTACATGGCAGAGCCACATTGGAAGTGTTTTCTTTTGGCACCTAGCTGTACTTTTTGATTTGCAGTAGCAGGATTCCTTGCCAGTTACCACAGCAAGTGAGTCTACACCCCAAAAATGACAAAAACCTGGAAAGCAAAACCTCTGGTGCTTAATTAAATAATCCCCTATTTGTAAAAGGAAAAATTCATCCAGAATGTATCTATCTATTTATTTATTTATTAATACCTGTGTATTTTGAGAAGCAATTTAGTTTTAAATTGAAGCTGAATGGTTAATTAGTCATTGATTTAAAAATCTGCTGTGGTAGGTGAACTTTGTTGTGTTGCAATTCAAGAGAGAATAGGAATCTGAAAGCCAAGTGAGAAGGAAAAGCAATATTTCTGTTATGCAACAGGGGATTTTACAAAGCATTCCCTTTTCTATATGCCAGAATTAGCAGGTTCTAAAAATACGAAGAAAATCTCTTAATTATTTATATCTGCTCACTTGATTATTCATGAGAAGGTTTTTGTTGTCACTGTAAAGACAAAACTGAAAAATGTACTGCTATCAATCCTATCCCAGGATTTTAGTTTGCTATAGCAAAAATAGACCAAAGCTTGCAGCAGCTGTAGGGGAACTTCTTTTCCTGCATGCAGGGGACAGGATGGGAAACAAACAGGGGGCAGTCAAAGATGCAATAAATAGTATTTATGAACCAAGATGCAATAAATAGTAGTTATGAACCAATATATTTACATCAGTTGCATTTATGAAAGCTCTGAGCCTTCAGTGATTTATGCCAAAGGACTACCTGGAGTATTTAAAGTCTTTCTTTTAGTATCACCACCTGTGTCAGCACGAGGTGTTGAATTTAAACATTTAGGTGTCAGTTGCAGCAATGAAAGAACCTAATTTTATTGTTATTTGCTGAAAAGAGTGCCTGCTGTCAACTTATACTTCTTAAAGGTAGATGAGGACCTAGCTCTACTGGGGTAAATGAGTCTTCCAAGGTAGGTAGGGTGAACTTTTAGTCCTCAAGGCAAATTCAGGACAGGGAAGAATACAGCAATTAAAACTCCCATACCCCAAAATACCAATCACTGTGGAAAGAAAGGAGGAAACCCAGAACCTGCTGTAGGACTAAATCAAAAGAAGACAATAGTACATGGAAAGTGAAGGTGGATTTGTTAGAATAGGGCTCCTATCTTCTCATAACTAAACCTGGTCCAGAAATCAGGTTCTCCTCTGTATACATTCCACAAAGGTTCACATGGGGAGGTCTACCAGGAAACTCCACATTACATGAGAGGATCAGATGCCTCTAAAGTCTTTATGTTACTACAAAGCGTAGAAGATGTAGATGAACATTAAACTACTATTCTGCCTCTTGGGCTTCAGCATCATGTCTATTATTGACCAAGCATGGCCAACAAGCTGCCTGCTTTTCAGAAAAGTGGTGGTCTGTGTGAAAGCAATTCCTTCCTTCCTTCCTTCCTTCCTTCCTCCCTTCCTTCCTTCCTTCCTTCCTCCCTTCCTTCCTTCCTTCCTTCCTCCCTTCCTTCCTTCCTTCCTTCCTCCCTTCCTTCCTTCCTTCCTTCCTCCCTTCCTTCCTTCCTTCCTTCCTCCCTTCCTTCCTTCCTTCCTTCCTCCCTTCCTTCCTTCCTTCCTTCCTCCCTTCCTTCCTTCCTTCCTTCCTCCCTTCCTTCCTTCCTTCCTTCCTCCCTTCCTTCCTTCCTTCCTTCCTCCCTTCCTTCCTTCCTTCCTTCCTCCCTTCCTTCCTTCCTTCCTTCCTCCCTTTCTCCCTTCCTTCCTTCCTCCCTTTCTCTCTTCCTCTCTTCCTCCCTTTCTCTCTTCCTCTCTTCCTCTCTTCCTCTCTTCCTCTCTTCCTTCCTCTCTTCCTCTCTTCCTCTCTTCCTTCCTCTCTTCCTCTCTTCCTCTCTTCCTTCCTCTCTTCCTCTCTTCCTCTCTTCCTTCCTCTCTTCCTCTCTTCCTTCCTTCCTCTCTTCCTTCCTTCCTCTCTTCCTTCCTTCCTCTCTTCCTTCCTCTCTTCCTTCCTTCCTCTCTTCCTTCCTTCCTTCCTCTCTTCCTTGCTTCCTCTCTTCCTTCCTTCCTTCCTCTCTTCCTCTCTTTCTTTCTCTCTTTCTTTCTCTCCCTCTCCCTCTCCCCTCCCTTCGGCTTTATGCAGTGGACCCTGTAAGATTCCTTTGGCCAGGAAAAGAGTGAAAACAATTCTGTGACCTATCCTACTGGTTTGGGCAGTCACCCTGTATAGTTAATGTGAAGTGATGTGCAGCACCTGGGGAATGGGCACAGGCTTCCTGGCTAAGGGTGCCTTATTTTTTTTTACATTAAACAATCACTGGATAAAACTGTGAAAGTTAAAATTTAAGAGCTTCTGAAGTACAGTCCCATGCATGATTTCATCTAATGACTCATTCAGGCAGTGGAGCAGTTGGTAAAATGTAATGTTTGATCTGTTGGTTACTAGAAAAGATTCATTTACATTCTGGACTATATTAATGAATTAATGCTCTTCTAAATTCTTCGTTAATATTCACTCTTCAGGCAGCTGCACTTTGCTTGGAGTGGATGAGTTACATGGGGCTGAACCATTGTGTCATGGCATGAATTGCATTTATCCATTCACTCCAGTGGGCTCACTTGGAGAACAGGGTCTTAATGGAGGGCAAGCAATGATTTGAGCTCACTTGTGGCTGAAAAGATATAAATATTTAATTTAAAACCCCCGTAATATAACATGAATTTAATCTTAGTTTTCCCTCCAATCCATTTTTCACCATTTTTCGTCATCAGTCACCAATAAATTCATGCCAGAAAACAATCAGAAAACACCCTTCCAAACACTGAATATTCACTGAAAATGCTCTGTCACATTTGCCCAGATCTGATCATTGATAGCAACCAAAAAAAGGGTGATCTTAAAACTTAAGTTGCAAGGGCTGATGACACATTATCATAAGGTACCTGCCAGTGGAAGGAATTCAAATATTTCAGGTGTTTTCTGACCAACTGGATTATGCCTGGGCTTTATTGTGATTGAGATTCATTGATGAAAGGAATCCTTTATTAGCATATTCAATATGAAATGAAAGGCTGAGTGATAACAGCAGCCCAGGGAGCAGAGACTGAAAATCAGAAGAGCTGGAGGAAAGGCTGTCAGCAGGACTTGTAAAATCCTCAACTTCAAGGGCTGAATGATGCAAAAGCTCCTGCCTATGTGGCCAGACTTGCATTTTCATTTTATATTTTCAAGAAAAGTAGCAAGATCCTAGAATCACAGAATCATTGAGTGTCTTAGGCTGGAAGGGACCTCTAAAGGCCATCTAGTCCAACCCCCCAGCAATAAGCAGAGTCATGTCCAATTGGACCAGGCTGCTCAGAGCCCCATCAAGCCTGACCCTGAATGTCTCCAGGGATGGGGCCTCCACCACCTCTCTAGGCAACTTGTCCCTTTCAAGTATTGGAAGGTGGTTGTAAGGTCCCCCCAGAGTCTTCTCTTCAGGCTGAACAACCCCAATTCCCTCCTTCCTACACTCAGAAAGAGGTGTAGAGAATCTTAAAAATGATGGTGGGAGAAAAAATAATAGCAGAAAAAAGAGTTGAACCTGAAAGAAAAAAAAAATAGTTAGGAATGGCAACAGAGAGAAAAATAAGCCAAGGTCATCTGAAAAGGATGAACTGAGAAAGGCAAGAAGACAAGAAGAGTTTAAGTGCAGCCATTCCCATCACAGTGGGGGCAGATATGCCAAGAAATAGGAAAAAAATGGAAGAATAAACCAAATAAATCTAGTAATTAGAAAAACACAGATGCATATTCAGAAATACACGTGTGTGTGCACAGTTGTTGTATGTCTACTGAAACTACAAAGCATAGAGAGGTTTGGAAGAACAGCTTGTCATCTGACTGGCAGAAAGTTTAGAGAGGATGGTAATAAAGTGTGAAATGTTTCTGAGTGATCTCAATCTCTGGCAAGCATGTGTGGCTACTGCTTTTGGTTGGAAGTGTTGTCTGGTTAAATCCTTATAGAGTGAGAATATTCTCTCTGGGAGCATAGAAGACTGAAAATGCTGATATACAAATGGAAACTCCCTGTTGTTCACCAGAATAAAAAGAAAATAAATAAATATATATATATATTTCATGCAGTGCTGTATGTTATAAACAGTACAAGAAAAGTTGCTGCATAAATCCCTATGTACTTCCAGAGTACAGGAATCAGATTCCCAAACTGCATAGATATATTGCCATAGATTTGGAGCTTGCAATCACATCAAAAGGATGTAGTTTCCAGACTGCTCCTTATATTAGGATACAAAGAATAAGCTTTTTCCTTTTCTCTCTTCCTCCCTTTGATGCCAAACCTCCAAGTAACTTCAGACAATTGACTTAAAATACTTTCTAGTGTAGTGCCTGGCACCATGTTGATTTGACATCTCTTGGAATAATAACACAAAGAGCTCATAATAGGCTTTCTATGTGAAATGATTCCTTCAACCATCTGGAAATAGTTAGAAAGGTTTATAGTTGCACTTCTGATTTTCCTAGAGTATTCCTATCAATATTCAATGCAAAACTTGGAGACTAAAAGCATAATCTATGTACTCTTGCCTCTCTGGAAGTGTGACATGTGCAGGAATTTCTAGATGCCTTTTTTTTTGTTGTTATTTCCAAAGGGAAAAATTGTTTTAGCAGCCAATGGTATCTTCAGAGTTGCCCAGTGCAACTCTGGAGCACTTCATATGAATATTTTCATGCACATCTCTGGGTGCTGACTGCACCAGCAGCATCACTCAGTAGCCACTGCTTCTAGCTGAACAATTCCTCAAGCTTGCTGCAGCAATGATGTTATCTTCAAGTACTGAGCTCCCATTTAAACAATACATAATGGTTACTTGTTTTGGCAAGATCATTTGATTTTGGACTAAAACCTGGCCATCTGTATGGGCTCTAAATTATTATTTACCTTCTTTCTGAGCAGTACTATTCTTCCCTCCTCCAGGGCTATTGCTGAGATGGTTGTCTGCTCCTGAATAGTCTAAGGTTCAGCACAGTCAGGGCACTCCTCTGGGTAGTGGCACATGTTGTCTGAGAGGGCCTCATTCAGAACAGAGCCTTAAACTTCAGTCTCATTCCAGGCGAGAGCAGGAAACTGGTCATTTGCTTCCTGGGTGAGGAGTGATGCTTAGGTTTATCCTAATACTGAAAAAAGAAATCTGTGTTTGAGAAGTTTTCAAAAAAAAAGAGGAAAAATCATTTCACAGTTCTGTTTACAGCATCTGGGCTCACTTCTGACAGATTTAATGGCAAAGTTTGTGCCAATAGTTTTCGTGCTGGCCAGTGTTGAGACTGTATCTGCTTCAGTCTTCAGCTGAACTTCTGGCTAATTCAACCATACCTATTTTAAGCCAGGTTTGGGCTTTAAGGGATGGGTAGGCAATGCCAACCTAGCCTCTTAGACATAAAAGCCACATGCTTCTGTCCTCAGCACAGTTGTTTGTGCCTCTCTGAACACACCTCTCTGGTAGATAGAAGTTTGCTAGGCTACACTCAGCAGTGTGAATCTGAATTTCCTGTATCCATTTCCATTTCAATCAGCAGCCTTCACAATGAGGTTACCCACAGCACCCAAGGGGACAGCCCAGGCTGAAATACAAAGCCTCATTGAGAAGGAGCTATCAATTAGCAGCTGCACATTTACTATTGAAGTTGCATTAAGAAGTAATTAAATTTAAGCTGTTCTTCATTCAAAGCTGCAGGGGCAAGTAAATAAACTTGACAGAAATCACAGCTATTAAATGAAGACACAACACAGGCAGTCAACAGCAGTAAAAGACTCCTAGAAAAGAAAGTCTTGCAGATTAGGCTTGGAAAGAAGGCACAGCAATGGACTCTGACCACAGAAACCATGTGGTCTTTGGAGGTCTTTGTTCATGGCATGGTAAAGCTGAGTTGTGTTCTTAACAAAGGGCTGGGGGTTATAAAACCACAGTGTAACCTCTGCAAGCTGATAGCACTTATGCTGGAGGCACAGGATGAATTTTGCAAGACATTACTAGTAAACCATTCATTTACATGTTCCAATGAATTCAACTGAACTCCTGCAAACACGGCTGAAGTTTCATGGTGTGGGCATGTGTGATCAGAGCAGCCACGGGAGATAATCTCTCCTTGCAGCTGCCAGTGGAAGGCAGGGAAATAAACCACTGTGTCTTTAACCAAATATTTTCATTTCACCTGGGCCAAAGACATTCAAGTGGTTTTATTGAAATCACATTCATATTGGAAGATATTCCAAAGGGACGAGTTAAAATGTCATTAATTAAATGCCAAGAGTATGCATTTCTAAGTCTTAATGTGCTTGAGCTTTTTTGTGTTTAACACTGAATTTGCTGGGTTAGAAGACATTTGTTTCTTGTTCATAATAACTAAGCAGCATCATGTGCTGGTCTACTTATTGTAGAGCCTGTAAAACAAATTGGAGCTTTGACAGCTACAAGCTCAAATCCAAATCTTTCATGCCCTAAACAGGGCAATTATTTTACACTTACCCCAGGCAGTGAAAAGCTAGCACAAGCCATATGCTTAGTGTATTAAGAACACTTAAGGACATCTCTCTAAGTCTCTTAAATCATGGAGGTACCTGAGGCACCTTGTGGGGTTTAGTCCTGCACTGCAGGAACGTCTGCCAAAGCTGTTTGGTACTTTGGTTTACTCCGTGAGGTTTGAATCTTCACAGCTCCTCAATGGGATCCATCCCTGCTAATTCCACCCTTCCTCATATTACACATATAATCTGAGCTGTCCTTTATTGTCAAGGAAGTTTGGTAGGTGCCTCTCATCAGAGATTAATGTACATATTTCCCTAGGACTAAATGCAGCCCCTACAGTGAAGGAAAATACCTGGGAGAAGTCCCTGTATTCCCACTTAGGCTTCATTCCAGCTGCTGGTACATTGTACAACTCATATGTTCATTTCATCAAAACAGATATCTTTTTTTCTTGCTTCCTTCTGTTTATAAAACTTTACAGCAATCTTTATGGTCACACAAGGGATTGTTTTACCTCCTGGCTGAGTTCTCAACTGTCTGTCAAGAGCTCAGGAAGGGACAGGGTGCATTTCAAAGCTCCTGCCCAGTGACTTGGTAGGACTAACCATCTAGACTGGAACTTTGTTTTACAGCCTTTTAGGCAGAGCATCCTTCAAATATTCAGACATCATTTTCCTAACATTAGATTTTAGCTGCCCTACACTTGATATAATGCATTTAAAATAATAAGCCTTGCAAAATGCTTAGATTCAGAACTGTCAAGATTGTAATCCTTTAGCTGACATGATCATAACTGATATGCACTATCTAGAAAATACCCATTTCATGCCTCAGAACCTTGGCACCATTCTTTCTGGATAGGTGGGATATCATTGCAGGATCCTTATGCAACATATACAAATCTATGACCATGTTGGGTCATGGATCTTCAGTTCTCTTGAGCACAGTTCTATGTACAAAATCATATTGTGTTCTTCATTCTGCCTTCTCTCCTGTAATCAAAATTTTAATTATACTGAAAATATTTATTCTAGGACTTTTCCCCATGGAATTTGCATATATATTGGAAAATTGTCTTTTCTTTATTATTTTCAGATTTACATTTAATTCAGCTTTCTTCTGTCTAAATTTTTAATGTGGACTTCTGTCCCTCTGCAGTACTTCTCAGCTCTGTGAAACCTGCTTTCAGACATATTTTCAGCCTCCATCTAGTTTCTCCAAAACCAACAATCTTTGCTTTTATTCAACCTTTTTTTTTTTTAAGCCCTATCTCCATATTGGATGCCACCTGTGCTAGTGCTCAAAATGGGAAGCAAGAAATCTCTCATGCTCCTCATTCTAGTCTTGGCTAAATTTTTAAGGTTCCTTACTCTCTCTCAGTTTTACTTTGACTCTATATGTGATTTGGTAATCTAGTCCATTGAGCACTCAGCTTTCCCTCCAACATGTTGAGACAGATCTGTCTCTATCCCGCAGACTATCATTATGTTACTTTTTTTTTTCCTAAGCTTGAATCAAGAATTTCCCACAGTCTTTTCCATACGACTCCTTAGAAATCCTCCAGAAACTAACATTTAATTACCAGTGTTGCAAACTCTCCCTCCCTGTAAAAACATTGCTTGTGTGACCAAAAAATCACAGAACCTTTCCAAAGGCTTAAACTGTTGCATCTGTTTGGTTTAATGTGTGAAACTTACCTCTCAAAGCTGGTATTCTTTTTTTTTGTCATGCAGAAAATCTTGGGACCCACATCTGATAAAAAGAATAGGTCTATCCTACCTCAGCTAAGCTGTTAAACAAATCTAGTGGCACTGCTTTGTTCATGCTGAATTGACAAGCCCTCTTTCTTCATCCTTTTATCTCAAACATCAATTAATTTTAATACTTCAGCAGTTATTGGGCTTTGGAGCCTCTGCTCACCACCTTCTTCCCAGTGGTTCTCCTTACAATTAGGCAGCAGCCTTTTGAGGTGAACTTTATGTTTCAGCACACAATAAAAATGAGTCTTCAGCAGAGTAACAGATTAAATACTAGAAAAATCAGGGAAGAAAATAATATGTAAAGGAGTAAGACTGTGGGTCTGACTCCTAATTAACATCATTACTGTCATTAGCAAATCCTGGGAATCAATTTTCAGGCAAAAAAAGAAGGAGTGAGATATTGTGGGAAGTTTCTGGCCTATCCTTATAATTTAAGAACACATTACATGGGCTTTGACCTTCACTCCTCTAGGGCGTTCACTGTAGCTTTCCATAGTCCCTCAGCACTGAGTGTACCCCCCTACCACAGCATCACAAAATCAGGGGAGCCAAGGAAGCTAAAGGGACATGAAAAATCAAAGAAAATCCTTCTTCACTCTCAGCTTGTAGAGGCTCAATTACCAGAAGATAATGGTATCTTTTGGCTCAACCCTGCTGCCATCACCAATGTCCAGAGGACAAAAAGGAGAGAAAAAATCCCCCAAACACCCAGCATTAAGTATGAGCTTTCAAAATATCACTCTTAAAAAGCTGATGGCTGCTGCAGCCTTAACTTTACAATCATAACTCTGCACGTGCCTCCACATTAAACAGAAATCAGAGGCACCACTGAAGCTCAGTAAGAAATCTAGAATTCCCTGTGGATTTTTATACCTTCTTTTTTCAGGATTCAAACAATTGTTGCTTTTTATCTGACATCCTCCAGGCCTGTGATGTCTTAAAATCCTTCATGTGTTTGACATGACGCATTATTCCGTGTCACTCCCTGTTACCCAGGCTGCTCCTTCAACTTGTATGACACAGTGTCACAGCAGGGGAGACATTAAGATGAAATACAGAAAAGGAATTATGCATTTGAATTCCACCAGGGTAGCCAGGATGTGAAGCAAGAACAGGTGCACTGTATGCATGGCAGTCTGCAAAGGAAGGTCCTTGCACTAGGCAGGAAAAGGAACAATTTGAGGTGGTTGTTCCAAGTCAGAGACATCTATTTTTTTTTTTAACTATACAGGACCAGAATCTCTAAAAACAGAATTCTTCACAGTAAGGCTCCATTTTTTAGGGATGCCTAATGCATACCAGTGGAATTCCAGCCAAATTCTCCCTGAAAATGCAGGCAATTTATCAGATTCAGGCAATGAGGGCATCTTGCAATGAAGTCAAAACCAGATCTCCAGTGCATCTGGATGGGCTGTGATGTATCTTGCATGAAATCACCTGCACCAGGGTGGCAGATAAGGATTATGAAACAGGAAATCATCAGCAGGTTTTGTCCTGTGCTTTGCTTCAGCCATAGCGAGACAATCTTGGCTGCGTTCCCACCAGGCACACATGATGCAGCACTTCAGGAAGCCTGACATGAGTTCACAAAAATCTGATGGCACGTGCTGAATTTCCCAGGGCTGTGATAATGTAGCTCCAGGCAGCTGCTCAGTTTTAACTTCCTGTAAATCCTTTTCAAAATGCAAGGGGGAAAAAAACCCAACCCACAACAGCCAGTGTGCAGTGGCCAAACCTGATGATTCTTCTTCATCTTTCAGCCCATAGTGCACCCAGCTGGGCTTTGGGGGTGAGGCTGGAGAAGCTATGGATTGTCCAAACTTTAGTGTTCCCTTGTCAACCACTCATAGCAACCAATAGCACCTTTATGCTTCCAAGAGATCCCAGAGGCAGGGTGTTTTTTTGTGTTGATGGTTGGACTCACTGATCTTTGAGGTCCTTGCAAACCTGTGATTCTGTGATTCTGTGATTCTGGGACTTCCAGCCAGGAAACACAGGAGGAAAACGTGTGGCTGCTCTACTGCTGCCCCAGGCTTCAGGACCACCATCAGTCTGCAGTGTAAATGCAGCAATTCTGCTCCCTTTGGCACAGGAACATCCCAGTCCAGTTACTCAAAGAGAGGAGTTGTGACTTGGTTGTGTCAGGCATGAGAACAGGAATGTGTTTGCAGGCAACAGGATCACTATTCAGAGTGGGCTGTTACCAACCATACATATCAAATGAGCCCTAAATCCCTTCACAGGCTGTAGATTTTTTGGGGTCATTTTGCCCTAAAATTCTGGGGCAACTGTGTGAATAGCACATACTCAATATGTGAAATGTTGTTATTCTTTCTTACTGGTACAGCATCAAGCTTTATAAAATAAAGCTTTATGAAACTGAATGAATAGTAGTTCAGCTTTAAAGTGAAATGGTTACAAGAACTATGACATTTCATCAAGTTGACTTTGCAATCTTGGATAGAAAAAGTCATTCTGGTTTGAAATTAGGTGTGCAAAATTCTCAGGAAAAAAAACCAACAACAACAAACCAAAACCCAAACAGTTAAAAGGTAAAATAAATGGGCTGTTTTTTGAACGATACAGCTAAAGTCAGAATAAATGTGACAGTTTCAGGCATGATTGTGAAGAACAGGAAACACAATTTGGCAAGAGAGTGGCTCATCATATTGTTTTATCAGGCTCTCCAGCCAGCTTTTTCATTTTTCATATTCAGAATGTTACCTTTGAAAGAGCACAGCAATGTCATGCAGATCACTTGGTAGGTTTGCTGTCACCAAAATGTGTAGCCATAAAGAGCTGCTTCACCCTGCAGGTGCAAACACTGTTTGCAAAACTGTCTCCATCTGTTAAATGAAAACAACTCGGAATTAAATGCATTAGAGCATAAATTGTTCTAAATACCCACATAAATAAACTCTTCCATACTCTTGTAACTAGGCTGATTATGTAGAGGAAACCTCTTTGTCTTGTAAAGTGAGGGGTTTTTTAACAGCTTAATATCTCATGGCTCACAGGTGGGACGTTTTGAGATGGATTTGGAATTAATAAATCTAATTACAGAATGGAAAGGTGTGCAGAAGATACACTCTAGATAAACCTGCAAAGCAAGACTGGCTTTATGCTTTAAATCAACTTAGATTGTCACATGACAACACTGTACTCTGTGTCTTGACAAACTTAAAAACAAATTAGGCATCACACATACATCTTGAGATCTGAAATCATTGGCTAAGTCCTCCAAGAATTAATACATTTCAACTCCTTAATTAATTTAAATATAACCTCTGCATTCCAATACAGCCACCTCATCCCAAGGCGATGGTATTGAAAATTTGAAGGAACTGGAAAAGAGCTGAAATCCAGGCAACATTTATTAACATCATACCAGAATAATCCTACATATTCTTTCCTCAAACTTAACAGAAAAGTTCTCATTCATTGTCCTCATGATCTGGGCAATTTTCAGTTTAAAACTATCATTCCAATAGAAATAAAAGAAAATAACTGGATATATTTAAAATAGGGATTAAATTTCAAATAGGGATTAATGACAGTGAAAAGCAGTCTGTAAGAACAACCTACTCGTGCTTCAAAATACACACTAATCTATCTGCCAGCTCCCTTAACACAGAGTATGTATAAATCTCTGTTTTAAAAAGAAGTACCCAAGGGTTTGCTTCTGACAGGTGCTGAGTGCCTGCCAGAAGCAGCTCAGAAGCTGTCAGGATAGTCCTCAAAATACATGATTTTCACAGACAGCAGAATAACTGTGAAGGAACATTTCTAACCTCAAACAAAGACTCGTTTACCAACTTCACTTTCTGATCTGAATTAAAACAAAACAACATTGTTTCTATGTAAGAGGTTTTTATTTTTAAATTTAAACTGTGAATTTATAGACAGAAATCTGTTTAAGCAGCATTTTTGTTTCTTTGCTTGTTTTTATGTCCAGTTTCTCATCACTGAAACTAGGGGAACTGAAAAATTCTTACCCAGTGCTTTTTAATTTGCATCTTGGTCCAGATCAGGATTTGGCTGAGCTTTGTGGTTTAGCTGGCAACTAAGCACCAAGGGTCTGCTCACTCAATCCTCTCCCACTGTGGAATGGGGAGGAGAAGATATCATTAAAATCTTGTGGGAAAAGATAAGGACAGGGAGGGTTCACTTACCAGTTGTGGTCATGGACAAAACAGACTCAATTCGGGGATAAAAAAATTCCCATGGAAGACAGTCCTTCACAAACTCCTCTGTCATGAGGTGTAGTCCTTCAGGAACAGAGTGCTCCAGTGTAGGCTTCCCACAGAGTCATGGTCTTCTTCAGGCTCAGTGTTGGCTCTTCCATGGGCTGCAAGCCCACATCTGCTCCACCATGGTCCTTGGATGGTGGTCCATGGATGACACCTGTAGCAACTTCCTTGCCCACTGATGGAGTCATTCCACCACAGGAAGGTCTCTGGTTGGTCAGGCAAGGCTTGCCCTTGATGAAGCCATTCTGTCTGTTTCAAATCACCTCCCTACTCTCCATTTGCTTTAGGACAGCTTCTAGGAGGATCTTCTTGGAGGATCTGTTGCCTAGAATTCCTTTCAGGGTGCCTGTGAAGTAATTTTACATATTTATCAAGTCAATTCCCAAATCCAAATAGTGACATTTGTGCATGTGCACTAGTTTCTTGGTTTGACTATTTTTGTAAACTGTAGAAACCAAACTTCAGGTTGCAGAGACAGTGAACACGTGTCATACATTTGATACAGATTAAAATATTCAAGTCTATTTCATTTCCTTCACAGTAGATATGTATTTATTACAAAATCCTGAACTGTGTGTGAGGCCGGGTAAAAAAGAAACTGTGCACAGCTTAACACATCCCATTTAAATCTTAGTGCTTAATTTTATGCAGATTAACATGTAAACACAGGTAAGCATAGTAAGACTGGCACCACAATGACTTTATTAGGGAGCTACACCCAGGTAACTCACTGCATATATGATTCTGAAGTAAAGTCACTTTTATTCTGGAACGATTATTCCCCCTCAGAAGCAGAGTCATAATTCTGGAATAAAATCACTTTTATTCTGGAACTGAATGTCTGCACTGGGGAGTTATTAGAGGATAGTTAAATTATATCAAAATAGCAATAGTGGAAGTTATTACAGAGTAGCTCTGCTGGTTAATTTCCCCTGTGTAGTGCAGACCAAAGGTTGAGTTACATCAGAATGTATTATACATAAGTATGTGATTGATTGCTGTAGAGTAAGAGGGGTTTTAAAAGGGAATGACTCACATTTAAGACAATTCTTCATGCTCCTCCTCCTCCAAAACAAAAATCCCAGTTAATTAAACCCTGCAACTAAGAAAGCTTTGACAAAAACCTGAGCAAGTTCCAGATCAGGACATTACATTATTGGAGCAAATCCCACCCAAATTAGAAGGACCACCTAATGGCACTACCCAGATTACTGTCTCATACATGTGTCATCCACATCTGGTTGTTCTCCTTCCCTTTCACAGTGGCAGCTGCCACCTACTTGGGAAACAAAACCCTTTTGTGTCTGTTCTCACCAGGCTATGGCTGTTTCAATAGGTTTCACTTTGTGTCCTGCAAAGGGTGAAAAATGACAGAACATCATGTGAATCTGCCTTGCTGAAACAAGCCTGGCACTTGATGCTTTATCTAGCTAATGGGAAAAAGAGAAGGGAGAAAAGAGGGTAATTCCAGCAATAAGAGCAGGTACTCGGAAGTCATTACAGGGAATAAACTGGAGGTCTGTAGATAGGACAGATCTCAGCTTTGTAGGGAGGCAACACAATAAGGATAAGCTTGTGGGGTTCTGCCAAGCCTCTACCTAAGGCTTTTCCTTTCAGTCAGAGGAGCTGGATATTTAGGTTAAATCCAGGATTTGGACTTCATCAAAGCTTAGGTTGTTCTACACCATTACGGCTGTGGACAGAATTTTCAAATAAGAAAAATCTACTTGCACTCCAAGGGCTCAGTCTGTTTTGCTGTGGTGTTCACCAGCCCCCCTGACTGCCCAGAGGTATCAAATGGCACAGTCTCCCTATGCCAGGCCATGGCAGGGCTCTGGAAGCCTCTAAAATGTTACCTGCACATCAAAAACACCTCCGAGAAAAGGTGTGGGAGGGGTGTGGTGAGGGGCAGTTTTGGTGGCACCTGTGTGTGGGTCTAGGACAACTGGCCATGGCCATCTGAATGCCACGGCCACCTAAATGTCACCAACTGGCTAATGAACACCTCTACACTGCTGACTCTCTGCTGGGACAACTGGTCACTGATCAGCAAGTGGAGGTGGTTCAGCACCTTGAACAGAACAGCAGGGAGCAGGTGGCTCCTCTGCTCAGGGTGTTCCGATGTTTGCAAGGAAACTGTGTGTATATGAACATGAGAAAGACTCATACACTTGCACCTCCCCATGTTTACAGGGTTTGTGGTTTTCAGGAAATTTTTCAAGAGTTAAGATCAGGTGAATCCAGTGAGATCTTCAAGAACTTAATCACACTATTTAACAGCAAAGTGAAGTGTTCCAGTCTTTCTAAATGTGAGCTACTGAGTGCTGACCCCTTTGGAAATCTTGCTCATCAAGAAGCCTGACAAATGCATGAGTCTGATCCATATGATAACTCAAATTCCACTTAATCTTTTGTCATCTTTCTATTTGTCTCACCAGTGCTGTGTGTGCAAAATGTTGCTGGGTGTGCACATTCTTTTCCCCATTCCTCTTTCCAGAAATTCAGGAAAATTGACCATGGGTGTTCCCAGCAATGTTCTAGCCTAACATTTATCAAAAATAGATGATCTGTGTTACAACTTTGTCCATTATATCTCATCTGGTTCATCAGGAAAACTGTGGAAAACACCCACTGTTTGGCTCTTGCACTCTTGGGAGACACTAGTCATTTAGCTTAAATAGAAAAGTTTGAATTATAATAAGTTACTTAAGAGTTATTGTGTGATTTATGCTGTTTGCTTAGCTTTGGCTATGTAGCATGAGTAGCTAGATTTGCTGAAGCCTTAGGCTGCAACAGAGTTCATTTCCTTAGTAATTTTCTTAGTAGTTGGTACAGTGCTGTGCTTTGTCCTTTTAGTATGAGAAAAATGATGCCAGCAAACTAATGCCCTAAGCAGATTTGGAGAAAACACCATAAGGGCTTTGAGTCCCTCTTCAGTATCAGGGCAGGTTTGAGTCCCTCCCATGCTGCACCCTAATCCTGAGAGTGCAGGAGTGTGCACTGGACTGTTGTACAACATAACAAACCACTGAACTTACTTTAAATCAATTCAGTACTAATACTGCCTGTACTTAACATCCTTGCCATGAAAGAATTCAAGTGAGCCTTTTTCTGAATTTTACTGTCTCTCCTGAGAAAATCCAAGTCTGGGATACATTGTCTCTTCTTCACCATAGTGTCCATTCATGACTTTGTTTTCCATGGTCTTCCATCTCTAGTTTTACTGTATCCCATTCATATTAATTGAGGGGCTGGACTGTCACCTCTCAGTCCTGTCACAGAAGAGGTAAGAGAGAAGATGCTGGAAGGTGGTGTGCACAAAGCAGAGCAGGGGCTGTGTGCACAGAAGGGTGTTACTGATGCTAAAGTCAGGCTGAAAAAATCAGTGTTTCCCTATCCTGGCTAACTACCTGGCCTATTGGGTTCCATTCAGGTCCAAGGTAGCACTGAAGTTACTTTGCCATTTTATACCAACCTAACATGCTGCTGCCAAACCTGCTATGATTAACTTAGGTTGCCATCTTACTCCAAAACCTGCCACTGACAAGTGATGGAGCAGTTTTCATAAATTCAAAGAGTTTTAGATTATGGGGTCTGCTTTGATCTTTTAAGAGGAGCTCCAGCACGAAGTATGAAGATACTGGTTTTCTCCTTGGGCTATGAATTTGCAAGGACCAAGTGACAGCCAGGAAAACAAAACAAGATGCTACATGCTAGGTACTCCCCAACTGACTTGATTATCTTTCTACACCTAAGCCAAACATCTGAGGACATTTGGTTTCTGCTCCTTAATAGTTACTTCGTTAGCAAAATCATATTTAAGGACAGTGCTCCTCTCAGGACAAGTGTTGGTGGATGCTGGCACATTATATGTCAAACAAGAGACAAGTTTTCGTGTTGGGACCATTGCTACTGTGTTGGATTGTACAATGTGACTGCTTGTCTCAGGTTGTAGAGGTTATTTGCTGCAGGGAAGGCTGAGAATGTCATTAGTGCTCTGTGCCCTGAGATAACCTGCAGCATATTATTAAACCACCTCATAAGAGTATGGCCCATTGACCTCCATCACTCATTTGCTAACAATGTTTGTTATTTACAGGCACTAGGGAAATTATTGTTGAGTTATTATTCACCCTTCTCTTGCTGTTGCCTCCACATTACTTGGTGATAACCAAGTGGAGAATTTAGAAAGCAGTAAATTGTCTTTAATGACACGATCATGTGTGGATATGAATTAAGTCTGTGGGTGTATTTACTGAGTCCACCCTGTTGTCTTCCCCACCACCCCCTTCCACAACATTCTAGTGTATCACTCTTGACACTGACATGGTATTTTCCCTTAGCCATGTCTTGCCATCCACCTTTTAGTTCCATCAGCTGCACTTTTCTTTTAAAACCATGCTGTGTGACAATCTGGAATGGGGATGAATCCAGTGATGGAAGAACCTGAATACATAAATAATTGGAATCTGTACTTAAAATGTCACTTTACCCTAAGATTGTTAAAATAGAGTGATTGAAATTGTTATATTACTGTATTTTTCTGCTGATGTGAAGTATTTCCTACCCTTCTTAATAAAACACTGCTTCCATTAAACCAGGTATTTTAAAAGGCACTTAGGGCTATTAGGCAGTTAAACCTTACCAGAACTGAAAGATGCTGGCTTTGATTTTTGTTTGTTTCTCTGGTTTGGGAGCATGGGTGGGTGTCAAGAAAGTGAAGATAAGGTACTTGTTTATTTATAATATCTTGCAGTTAAAATGCAATGAACAAAATTGGTGATGTTTTCAGTAAACATTAAGCTTTCCTTCTGGTTAAAGGTCTATTCAGCAAGCTAAATGAACCTGCTGTTTATCCCTGCTATGAGCAACTGAACTTCCCTTTGAGGTAAATCAGGGCTAAAGAAGAATGTGAAATACATATGGAGTAAAATTCCAAGCACGTGCTGGCTTGAAACCTCACAGAGAAGGGTATAGCTTTCACTTCCTTCTGTGAATGATGACAGTGCAGAACAAGGCATTGTGTACTGCTAGAATTAATTAGTATTGCTGGCTCCATTCGAGGGTGACCAGATGTCCACAGTCAAAGCAGGACACCTATCTCTGGCTGCCAGGATTTCAAAAGTGATAGGACAACAATGTGCAAATAAAGCCAAATTGTGTCGCTACTGCAAAAATTGTTTCAGCTTTTTGGATTTGCCTGTGCAAAAGAGAGTAGTAAACAGAAGTGAGGGGGCTTGCATGTCTTTGGTGGTGTTTGTGCTTGAGAGAGTTTGATTCTGTTACCAGACCTACTTCAGTTTTCCTTTTAGAAGCAGGAGTAGGTCTGCTGTGCTCTTCAAAGTCCCACTCACTCTTCAGTTCACCACCTGTAAAGTGGCAATAATAAATAATGATATTGTGAAGGTAACTGTGAAACACACAGGAATACATGTCTGGGGTAAAGGTCCAGCAAGAATAAATAATCAGGCCAGCTAAGGACATTCTGGGCATCAACTCAAACCAGTTTATAGAGTACCACTGTTAAAGGATGGCATGAACCAGATGTAGTATTAAGAGACCAAATATTGTGTTTTACAAAGCTGAATAAAGTTGCAACCAAACAGATGGTCACTTGTTGCAGTCTAGTAATAAGCAGTGCAGGATACACCAACAGCTGGGAAAAGCTTAGCAGGAAGATGCACAAATAAGTTACTGCAGCTTAGTGTCATACTGTGCATCAGCTGAGCTACAGGAACTGACTACAGCAGCATCCTGTGCCACCAGCAAATGCTATCTGAAATGCATTCATATTAACCACAGTGAACTTGCTCTGCTGCAGTTATCCCCGTTCTGTGTCACAAGCTTTAAACTTTTCACTAGGTTTCATTTCAGCCCATGTGGATTTAAGGCACTGCCTTCAAAACTCCAGTTCTCCAACACAGGGTGTTGAGTGGAGGTGTTCAATTGAACTGCTGCCTTTGTTAGATTCCAGAGCAAAGACCCTCACATCCAAATCTCCAAGCTCATAAAGAAATACTGACCCAACAGAATGCCCTTCATTTTCTTTCAATCTGCTCAGCTCCCCCTGGTCCCCTCTATTTTGCTGTTGATTTTCTGCAAGGTTGTAACATGATGCACTAATACCAAGCTCTTCTGAAACAGTTTTGCAGCGACACGACCACCATGCTCCTCCATAAAGTAAAGCTGCTCTTTTTTTTTTTTTAAGCCAGGAAAAATTCTGATAATCAGTCCAGTCTGCTTCAGAGTACAAGCATGAGAAGAGGGCCAAGCACAGATATTTTAGGGCTTGAAAGTTTTTCAGTGTCAGGCTGCTGGGCTCCAGCACCTATTCCCCCTCCTTCTTCTTCACTGACCTTGGCATTTGCACAGGTATTGTTCTTATCTTCCCCTCTCCTCTCTACAGTCTTTTAGCAGTTTCCCTTCTTAAATATGTTAATCACAGAGATGTTATCAGGCCAGTCTAGCTTTGGAGCCAGGGGATCTTCTAGCAGCTCCTCACAGGAGCCTCTCCTGTGGCTGCTACCCCCCCTACCAAAGCCCAGCCACAGCAACCCAACATAATAATGAAGATTTCAGACCTTCAGCTCTTCACATTTCAAATCAAACACAGAGATCATGGTTCTAGCCAAGTTACTTCAATGGTTAACTTCCCTCTCATTTTAATCTGGGATACTTTTGCTTCAGCTCTCAGCCATAAAGGCTCATTATGTCTCCTCCTAGTTTGTTAATACACCACCTGTTCAGATCTCTTTATGCTTCCAACTCTGAAGCTGTAAACTCTTTCTCTGTTATATTTTACTTCTGTGGTCATTGAAATTTTACCAAGAGCTGTAATGTAATCAACATTAATAATAATTGAGTAAATGACTCAAAAGCCCAGTGAAGCAATGAGATGGTAATAGCACAGATCTTCCCTGCTAGGGACCAGGTCTACATTACAAGAATCTCCTTGTAAACAGCAATTGAAGTAGCATTTTAGAAATGTAATGGCAAAGGAGGCTTTAGTAAGGGGCTTTAGTGTTCTGGGAAGGAGAGTGGGGCATGCTTTTGTTGCAAGGGGATCTGATTCAACTATTGAACAAAATAGTATGTGGGCTTCTTGGGAAAAAGAGCTTAGATGATGCAGAGAAAAAGCGACGTCAAAGTGAATCATCCCAGGCTCCTTCAGAAATCCTCACTTATCTTCAAAGAATGACCAGGCATGATGAAGTAACTGAGGGAAAATAGGACACTATATATATCTTGTATTATCAGATTCCACATTGATGATGTATAGAATCACTTATGTGGGCGTTGTACCTGTTTGGTTTTAACTACCAGATGTTCTTGCTGAGTCAATTTATAAATCTGGACAACCCGCAAGATTTGGGAGCTGAGAAAGTTGCACTTAAATTACTAGAAAGTCATGGAGCAATAGCCCTAGCCTTGTGCAACAGCTTTGTGATAGAATCTTCTGTCTACCAGGAAATAATGGGGTGGAGGGATCATAAAGGCTGTGAGAGGGAAGGATGGCATTGCAGTGTTCTCAGAGCAATGGAACGCACAGGACTGGCTCACTGGAATTCAAACACATCAGTCTGGTAAGCTTTTAGGTAGGAAAGGCTCACCCAAAGCTATGTGAGAGTAATCACTTATAATTACTTGCAGGCCATGACAAAACCACCTCTTGACTTTCTCTCTGCTTAACCAAGGAGGCTCACAAGTGTGAGGAATCCAGTGAGGGATCCAAGTCTAAGCTAAAAAAATGTGAGAACGAATGATCTTTTAGCTCAGATTTTCCCCCTTTTGGATGCTAGTTCCTTTGGATTCCAATATTAAAGGAACAATATGGAGCTGTTGGAGGGAATCCAGAGGAAGGTCGCAAAGATGATCCAAGGGCTGGAGCAGGTCTGCTTTAGAGACAGGCTGAGAGAGTTGGGGCTGTTCAGCCTGGAGAAGAGAAGGTTCTGGGAGACCTTAGAGCAGCTTCCAGTGCCTGAAGGGGCTCCAGGAAAGCTGGGGAGGGACTTTTGACAAGGGCTTATAGGGAGATGGGGAGGGACTTTTGACAAGGGCTTATAGTGACATGACAAGTGGTAATGGATAAAAACTGGAAGAGGGGAGATGTAGGTTAGACATTAGGAGGAAATTATTTAGTGTGAAGGTTGTGAGATACTGAAACAGGTTGCCCAGGGAAGTTGTGGCTGCTCCATCCCTGTGTTTTGAAGGGCAGGTTGGATGGGGCTCTGAGCAACCTGGTCTAGTGGGAGGTGTCCCTGCCCATGGCAGAGAGCTTGGAACTAGATGATATTTGAGGTCCCTTCCAACCCAAACCATTCTATGATTCTATGAACAGTCTGCTATTCAATGACACTTACATGTACTAATTGCTGTGATGCTGATATTACATATGTTAGATACCAGACTTGTCATTTCAGTGTCCTTCAGTACTTCACCACTTTCTTAGCAGTCTACAGAGGTGACAATCATGTGTAAAGTGGGTTTTCTGAGGGTTTTATTTATTGAAAACTTTGTAGCTATTGTGTATTTTTGTCACAGCTTCTATTATGTTCCCGTGATGGTTTGACAATTTCCATTTTCAAATTGACAGCTCTGATAATGATGTATTATTCAGGAAATCTGCAAATCTTCTCCTGAATAAATCCCCTGTATATTTTTGTTTCATGTATTTGCCAGCATTATAATGGATTTACAATTACATTTCTTGTGCATTGGGTGACACAGGATGGATTTCAACCGCCCATTTCCCAGGGAACACAGCATGATGACTTGATGCAGGAATACTGCTTTTACATATAGGCTACTTATCACCATTTAAACTTGCCCTCTGACAGTGATTCCCATAAACCTTACGTGCTCCCAAATGGAAAGCTCAGCAATCACTGACTATGATCAGATTCTCATGCTTCAAGGGAAAATGTAGGGGTTATGATTACATTAAAGCTGCTGTTTCTGTTTCCTGCTCCACCACCTTAATATTGCCCAGTCCAAGAGCATCTCCCATGGTGATTCACATGGAGCCTCTCTGTCTGACCACGTCACATGCAGCAGGGAAGGAGGGAAATGAGAGAAAGGCAGGACATCCAGCAACTCTTAGGCATGTCAAGGGAAGATCTGATGAGTCCTAATCACTCCAATTTGTTGTTGGAACCTGGTTTTGCATCCGTATCCTAACACCATATCCTAACCTGCTGGAGCAGACTTAGCAAACAAGCCAACCTCCCAGGCATATGTCAAGGGAAAGAACAGGGCTACTAAGGGTCTGCCTTCCATGACTAACCTGTGATCCTGTTCCTGTGAAACCAGGACACTCTATAACTGCATAGCTGTAAGACAGCACTGCAGTTGTAATTAGTTGGCACCTTAAAACCTAATTTTCTCATCTGTATGGAGAACTGGGTTCTTTCTGCTTAACATGATTAGTCTAAAATGTCAGGCATGTTACCCAATTATTCCCCTCTGTTATTCCCTTTATAGTTTATAGACAATCCATCATCCCTCAGTAGGCTGAACAGCCTCTGAGATTTTCAGAATTCCTTGTCTACCTGACCCTTCAGGTGTCTACCTGAGACAAAACATCAGTTTTCAGATGATGAAACTTAGATGAGATGAATCCTACCTTCAAGGAGCAAAGATTGCATGAAGAGTCTTCCAAAGTATTTTTAAACTGTTACTTTTTAAATAGTAGTACTGACTTTTGTGAAGCAAACAGAGCAAGTACTTGCCAGTGTTTTATACAAATCTGGATTTATTATGTATTATTCTAAAGCCAGTGAGATCTTTGAAAAAGCTCTTGGTTGCCTGTCTAATTCTCCTCTTTGCTTCTGTTTAAAGTAATGGCAAAAAATGAGCTCACTCTGGCTTAGACAAAGATAGTCCAGTCTAATTCTGTGCTTTCTTTGCAAGTGGCTTGATCCAAAAACCCACTGAAGTCATGGATTTACAAAAAAAAATTTGGCTTCCAACTAAAACATACAGTATCTTATTTTGTATCTTCAGGCCATTTGCTGGTACCAGGCACCAGTGCTATTTACACACTCTGTGGACAGAATTCTAGCTAAATAAGACAGACAAGTATTTTCGTGTAATTTTTCATGGCTTCATGGAAAGGAAATAAGGGAGCAAAATCCACTTATTAAAACTGGCCCATTTCAACTTGTGGATGGACACCAGTCTAAAATGGACATTTAAAATATTTTTTTCTTTTAAAATATCTGTAAATATGTTAAAATTGAGCTGCTATTATTTCATCCTGGATGGGGCTTTGAGCAACCAGGTCTAGTGGGAGGTGTCCCTGCCAATGCAAGGGGGGTTAGATCTAGATGATCTTGAAGGTCCTTTCTAACCCAAACCATTCTATGATTCTATCATCTTCTTCCTGGACTACCACAGCATTTTCACCCTGACTGATCCATTCCTAACTCAGTTCTGTATTACTTAGTGAAACACATCCAATTAGAACATTCAGTGACACAAAATAAAGCAAGTTAAAAGACAAAAAAGAAAAAACAAACAATCACAAATCCTCCTCTAAGATTAGTCATGGGAGAAACTGATTAATAAATATAACTCCATCTGTGTCACAGTCAAACATTCAACAAATAATCCCTAGATATATCCAAGCTGAATGATCAGGTCTTGTTACAGTTGAGTAGACAGACTACTCTGGATGGCTTTCAAAATATGATTACAGGTGTCAACCAGGGAATGCAGGTTTTATTACTTAAACTTTTCACTGTCTCTCTACCATCTAGTTTCTCTCCTTGCTTTATTTTATTTTATTTTATTTTAGTAATACATGCTGAAGAAGGAACTGTTGCTTCTTTTCTAGAGATCTTGCCTAGCTGAGTGTCTCACCTAACTTCATCCCTGTCTTAAGCTCTCAACTTCCTCATTACAGTGAAAGCTGTGGGTCTATTGCTTTGATGAACAAAATACAGATTCAGATATCTAATCCAAAACTTAGCAAACTCTCTTTGAAAACCATGGCCTTGTAAGTGCATCTGTAAGTGCCAGACATAGTTAAATGTGTGCATGCTGTCAGTACCTTGGAGGCAAATTCTTTTTCCTTGAATCTAAGCTGAACTTATTTTGAAATTAGAACTGGCCAGAGAAGAACTACTTTTTGTTGGTGGTGGTGATGGTGTTTTTATTTTTTGGTGGTTTTTTTTGTGGCATTTTTAGAAGCTTCACAAGAACAAACAGGCAAAGAGAGAGTCCAAAGGTGCTTGGGAATGAAGAACTTCAGGAAAACTTCTATCTACAGTTAAAGTGTAAAGAAATACTCTGCATACAGGATGAGAAACTTTCTATCACAAGGAGAAATGCATGAAGAGGGATATATCTGAAGGTGTCACAACAATTTGTGCAAAGCTTTCCATGAAGTATTTATGTTCTTAGCAATTTTAGTGTTTTTCCCCCAAATTACTGAGATGTATAAGTGGAAACTGGAACTGTGACTTTTGTAAAGGTTTGAAAAATGGTTCAAATATATGTCTCTCTGGCATCAGTGAAGGGTTAGGAAACTGATAAAAAGAGTGTCCATACTGCTAAGGAACTGGAGATCGTTTCATATGTGCTCTCATTCCACATCATAAGTGAAGTGAGACCTTTCAAAACTTCTCATCCAAGGCCCCAGTAAAAGAGAGATGTCCAGTTTTATCTCCTCAAGGACTAGAATGGGACTAGATCAGCTCTTCATTGTTCTTTTGATGGGAAGTACCTAGTTTTGCCTCTTGGCTCTGTCCTGCACGTGAAATACCTTTCAGGGACTTATTTTTGTAATGCAAACAATTTTTGCAAAGTCTTTTTTGGGTGGTTTGTGTGTTGTTGGTTTTTTTCTTTCATATATGTATGTTTAATCCTAGTTTTGCCATGCCATGGAGGTGAGCAGCCTTCTCTTATCTAGGATGGTAAAATATTTCCTCCTTTTCTTGTGCACTTTCAACACACAACTATCAACAGAGCTGTAAACAAAAGTGTAGTAGCAAATGCTTTGAATAACCACTGAAGAGGTAAGATTTACTGCTGAATAAATGTGCTGGCTGCTAGCCTGAGTCTAATTTTTCAGCTGTTCTTCAGGCTATTAAATTGTCAACAGGTGCTCACTAATGGGGAGAGTCCTGTGGTGTTGATGCTGCAGTGCTGATTCATTCCAACCCTGGGTGCACCAACACACATTCAGAGGGAGGTATTGTGTCAACAAGGCTGTGGCAAGGAACCTGGAATGTTTCTTTTCTTTCTGGGTTGTGCTCCTTGTCTTGCCTTCTCCCAGGAATCTCCCTTTAATGGCAGCTTAACAGGGGTTTTTTTGCAGGTATTGACATTCAGCTAAGAGGCTTTGGGAAAACCAGCAGTGAAAGACTGGGTATTTGCCTGGGAGTTAGTCTAAAAAATTCAGAGGATCCACGGTTGGAGAAAGACTTCTGGAGGATTAGATGAACATATTAGCATAACTCTGAGCTCAAGCTAAGAAATCTTATTTCATTTAAAGCAGGGAATCACAGAAACACAGAATGGTAGGGATTGGAAGGGACCTCTGGAGATCATTGAGTCCAACCCCCCTGGCAGAGCAGGACCACCAGAATACAGGGCAGGTCACTCAGAAACACATCCAGACAGGTCTTGAAAGTCTCCAGAGAAGGAGACTCCACAGCCTCTCTGGGCAGCCTGTCCCAGGGCTCTGTCACTCTCACAGCAAAGAAGTTTTTCCTCATGCTGAGGTGGAACTTCTTGTGTTCTAGTTTGCATCCACTGCCCCTTGTCCTAACACAGGACATGACTGAAAAGAGATTGGCTCCTCCTTCTTGCCACCCACCCTTCAGGTATTTTTATACATTAATAAGATCCCCTCTCAGTCTTCTCCAGACTAAACAGCCCCAGGTGTCCCCAGCCTCTCCTCATAAGACAGGTGTTCCAGTCCCTTCATCATCCTCTAGTCTCCATTGGACTCCCTCAAGTAAATCTCTGTCCCTCTTGGACTGGGGAGCCCAGAACTGGACACAAGTTTCCCATTCTAGAGACAAGTACCAATTCTCATAGTCATTTAAGTTTCTTTCATACACAGCATTGAAAGCTCTGCTAAATTCCTCATAACAAGCAATCTCCAAATATGGATAGATTTTGTTTAGTCAAGTTATTCCTTTCAGAAGAGGATTGTCAACAGATATCAAAGCAAAAGGAACTGTCCAAACATGCTTGTTATTAATATAAACCAAGATCCAAAGATGCTAATCTCTTGTATGAACAAGTGACACAGTTATCCCAATCAGTGGAAAGTAAAAATACAACTGGACTGCAAAACAGGTTCCTTCTGTTGCTAAATGCCTGTGTAATAAGTTAAGCAACACTACATCATCTAATGGTCTCTTCTTGTTTAAGAAATAAACAGATTTGTATTTAGAATGCACTTCAAGAAGAAGCATCATCCCATTAAAGCCAGGCTTTAGTTGGAAGATGACTACAGAAGATCTGTTGCCTTCATGTTCAAAATCCAAGATATTGATATGAGAGATAAGCCTCATATGTAGGGTAAATTTGGATGGGGAGAAGGTTAATATACCTCAAAGAGAAGTTTTTTTAAAAGGCCACTGGTGACTATGCCACAGAAACACAGCAGAAGAGGAAGTGGCAGGGTGAGCACCACCTTGTGGTTCTGAATCTGATGATTCCTCAGCTCAACAGCAGCTTTTAGGTGACATTTCAGAGGGAGATAAGGCTAATGACCAGCTAGTCAGGCCTGTATCCCTCCTAAAACATTTAGTTGTTGATATAGTATAAAACCCTGAGCAGCTAACAACATACACATCTTGCTTTGAATGCTTCTGAGTTCCTGAATCCAACAACACTCTGTAGCAATGATTTTCACAAGGGACTGTGTAGGGTGGGAAAGGTTTTCTCATAATCCTTTCAATTAGATTTCAGTCCCTGCTTGTGAAGAAGAGTAGCTTCCTTTTACAGCATACTTAGATTCTGTGGGTGCCCTTATCATGGCAGGCCTTGCTTTTTTGTTTTCTAAAGTTAAAAACTCAAATCTGCATCTAGTTAATTCTTAGGAACAGTTTCTATCTTTGGCATGTAGTGCTCTGTGACCCCTTGGCTGAAGAACCATCACTGCTGTAGCATTTTCAGAATAGGTTCCTTGGGTTCCTTAGTATCTTAAAAAATTTGTAGCTGTGCTTTTCTTGGGTAGGAGGATTCTCATAGTCATTTAAGTTTCTTTCATACACAGCATTGAAAGCTCTGCTAAATTCCTCATAACAAGCAATCTCCAAATATGGATAGATTTTGTTTAGCCAAGTTATTCCTTTCAGAAAAGGATTGTCAACAGATATCAAAGCAAAAGGAACTGTC
Organism: Chaetura pelagica; assembly: GCF_000747805.2. Classification (NCBI taxonomy): domain Eukaryota; kingdom Metazoa; phylum Chordata; class Aves; order Apodiformes; family Apodidae; genus Chaetura; species Chaetura pelagica. The sequence goes on along the minus strand of NW_009953209.1, from coordinate 307,068 downwards.
CAAACATGCTTGTTATTAATATAAACCAAGATCCAAAGATGCTAATCTCTTGTATGAACAAGTGACACAGTTGTCCCAATCAGTGGAAAGTAAAAATACAACTGGACTGCAAAACAGGTTCCTTCTGTTGCTAAATGCCTGTGTAATAAGTTAAGCAACACTACATCATCTAATGGTCTCTTCTTGTTTAAGAAATAAACAGATTTGTATTTAGAATGCACTTCAAGAAGAAGCATCATCCCATTAAAGCCAGGCTTTAGTTGGAAGATGACTACAGAAGATCTGTTGCCTTCATGTTCAAAATCCAAGATATTGATATGAGAGATAAGCCTCATATGTAGGGTAAATTTGGATGGGGAGAAGGTTAATATACCTCAAAGAGAAGTTTTTTTAAAAGGCCACTGGTGACTATGCCACAGAAACACAGCAGAAGAGGAAGTGGCAGGGTGAGCACCACCTTGTGGTTCTGAATCTGATGATTCCTCAGCTCAACAGCAGCTTTTAGGTGACATTTCAGAGGGAGATAAGGCTAATGACCAGCTAGTCAGGCCTGTATCCCTCCTAAAACATTTAGTTGTTGATATAGTATAAAACCCTGAGCAGCTAACAACATACACATCTTGCTTTGAATGCTTCTGAGTTCCTGAATCCAACAACACTCTGTAGCAATGATTTTCACAAGGGACTGTGTAGGGTGGGAAAGGTTTTCTCATAATCCTTTCAATTAGATTTCAGTCCCTGCTTGTGAAGAAGAGTAGCTTCCCTTTACAGCATATTTAGATTCTGTGGGTGCCCTTATCATGGCAGGCCTTGCTTTTTTGTTTTCTAAAGTTAAAAACTCAAATCTGCATCTAGTTAATTCTTAGGAACAGTTTCTATCTTTGGCATGTAGTGCTCTGTGACCCCTTGGCTGAAGAACCATCACTGCTGTAGCATTTTCAGAATAGGTTCCTTGGGTTCCTTAGTATCTTAAAAAATTTGTAGCTGTGCTTTTCTTGGGTAGGAGGATTAGTCTAGCTTTTTCTCTTTTTTTTTTTTTTGTTTAAATAGCAAATATAAAACTTAGTAAGACTATAAATTATTCTTACATTACTTTGTCAACACTATATTTCATTAGTCATTGCTTTTCCTGTTCTTCTCATTTGTTTATGTCTCTTTGAAACTGCTGATAAAGTTTGACTTAGACAGTGGAAGGTGAACTCCTTTTTTCTTTTTTTCAATGTGCCTGTTCATTCCCTTTGTCAAATTTAAGAAAAGTCCTGATTCTTCACTAAGGTAAGATGACAGCATCATAGAAGGCTGGGTTGGGAGGGAGCTCAAGGATCATCAGGTCCAACCTTTCAAGGTACAATTAGAGTTTATATGAGGTGGCTCAGACCCCTGTCAAGCTGAGCCTTAAAACTGTCCAGCATGGAGGAATCTCCCACTTCCCTTAGGAGAATATTCCAATGAGATGACTTTGCATGGTAAGCAGTGATTTGGTCTCTTCACTGAGGAACACTCTATCTTGCTTCTTTGTAATGATAGCATTTACTGGGCAAAGAATGAACTTTACATGAAATTCTAAGTATAAGCATATTTACAACACATTTAGAAGATGAAACTTATTTAAAACTGCCTTTTTCTAGAGCTATAGCATTAAGCTTCAGTACTTTTTTAGCCATGAAAAGATATTGTTATGCAGTTTCTTCAAATGTTCAATGTATTCAATTCCATTGAAAGCTCTAGAGTCAAAAATGAGGCAAAATTATAACTTAAAAAAATCTAATGTATTACTTAAAGTAATTGTATTCTGATCTCAAGTCACACAATCTATTATGCATCATCATCACTGCATTATTATATCACAGCTTCAGTAAAAGCAGTCAGGTTCTATGTTGTTGGTGTAAGGCATTTCCACACCTCAACCTACTTACCTAAACTTTACTTCTGAATTTCCTGGATTTAAAATGTCTAAGTTGGAGACAATGACAATGACTCTTTGAAGTTTGTTTGGTCTCTTCATTCAATTGCTTCAGCAGGCTTTTAACCTTCCTGTCACTTTAGCACAGCTTCTCAGTAAATTAACAAATGCATGAAGTCAGACTGACCCTGGCACAGCAGCTCAGCATTCCCCTCTGATAGCTCTCTTCCCCAAGGAAACCATTTATTCCTGCTCTTCACTCCATGTCTCATGGCCAGTTCCCTGTACCTGTGTTGTCCAGTCCTCAAGCACCAAGATGGGATGACCACTATCCTAGCAGGAATCTGCCACAACTGCCCTCAAGCCCAACTCTCCTTTGATGGGGAAAAAAAACCCCACCAGAGTCCTACTTTGCTGCAAAGCCTTCTCCTGCTGACTTCTGCCCAGTTAGTTTTGAGCTGCAGTGGGGCTGGGCTGCTGGATGGGACACCTTGGTGGCATCTGGGGTGGCTGCAGGCAAGGCTGGCACAGCTGGAGTGACCACTGGGCAATAGTTGGGGCAGGGGGGGCAGCTGGGGGGGATGTTCAGCACTTGTGGCTGTTAAAATTGCATTTGGATGGGGCAGATCTCTACTTCAATGGGAGCTGCCATGTTCTGGGAAGCAGGATGGTCACTCTCCAGATATTTTTAACCAGCCTTTCACTTTTAATAATATCTTGGCTCCATTGGAACTGTTGTCAAGAGCTTGCAGGATGGGAAAGGCTGCAGGTGCCCACACAGTCATTGCACAACCCTTATCAAAACAGAGCCTCTCTGGGAGGCCTCCAGGAAGCAAGACTGCTGTGGGTGACAGTGCAGAGTGAACAGCTATTCCATATATTGCATGGCAGTGGTGCCATAACCACACACAACAAGTGCAGCAGTTCACCTTCCAGTTTCACTTGTAGCAGCCTCATGTGCCCTTAGCAATGTCCAGGAGCAGCTGAATGACTTTTACCTCTGCACGTTGGCTCTATTCACCTTCCTCCTCAGTTGCTTCCATGACTCATCTTGTAGGAGTCCAACCAGCAGCTTTCCATCTCTGATTGCCTACAGGATAGCAGAATCTCTCAGTGAAAGAGGATCCAGGTAGGACCATTATCCCTGGCTGAAAGGTACAGCACAGTTTTAATTTCCTGTCCTGTTTGGACATGGGGGACAGGGGGTCTCTGTTGGTCCAGGGTTGCTGATGATTCATCTTAATAGAAGCAACTGGTTCCTGTTGCATCTCCACCCTCATCAGGCCCACAATGGAAGGGTCATCTGAAAGGCCAGGCAAGATAGACAACTTGTTACTGCTCTCAGTTTCCAGCTCCTACAGCAGGGGCCCACTTCTACCCTTTTGGGTCCTTGAAGTTCCCTTTCCAAAGAAAGTCCATACCAAGGATGCACAGAGCATCTGGACCAGTTATAGGGTGTGTCTTCCAGTTATTCCTGTTCAGGCTCATTTCAGCCTTCAGTACAGTCAGTTCTTGAGTCTCTCTTTTGATTCCAGACATGGTAAGATAATATACATGGGAGACAGGACAGCATTGCAACCAGTAACTTTTAAGAATAGTCCAAAAAGGCATGATATATCATGTCATGAAGAAATGGCATAATTAACCTAATTTAGTTTTAGTTTCTAACCTTCTGATGTTAACTTGACCCCCATATTGGGTGTCCTTTTAGTGGTCAGGGTGAACCAAAAGACAGAAAACAGAATTGAATTACTTTCCCCTTTCATGCTCCCAGAGGAAAATTAACTAAGAAAAAGGAAGAAAGACTTCATGGGTGGAAATTAGAAATAGAACAGATTTAAAGGAATAAGGAAGGGATAGTAAGAAAGCATTGAAATATGTATTATATATATACACACACAAAACCTGGTGGTTAGAGTAGCTGATAGAAGAGGTCAAATGTCCCTCATGGCAGAGCCAACGTGGGGAAAATGGGCCAGGATTCTTCTCAGCAACAGATGGAGTCAGATTCCATGGAGCATGTGGTGAGCTGGAGAAAGAGAGTCAGGAGCCTCTGCTCAGGATGTCCACAGAAAGAGTGAAAAGGAGCCAAGGCCCCTTTCCTGCCCTTCTGGCATTTTATAAGCTATGGCAGAAAATGGTAGGGAATACTGGGGATCATCTGACCACTGGCTGTTCTGCCCCCTGGACCTCCTTGAGGTGCTCAGTAACACCTTCTGTCTCTCTTGGGCTTCTTAGCCATTAGAGGTCACTGCATCAATGCCATCACATGAGTTTCTGCTCCCTCAGACCATAACACAGCCTATATTCAGCTGCATGAAACCATCTTTTAATACTTCTAGCCAACATATTCCATGGCAGTTTGTCTCAGCCTGATGTTTTTATTACATTTATCTTATTTTAAAGTCTCATCTGAATTGATTAATTAAATTAAGGAGCATTCATTCTTTGGCTTTCTTTTTTTCTTGCTTCTTTTTTATTTTTTTTTGGCTGGAAAGTCACAGCTATTTCTTGAAAATGTAGGGGGTTTTTTGCCTCCAAATGGAACTTGCAGCACTGAACTGTCCTGCTCACGTGCAAAATGAATCTCAGCAAGTTCTGACCATTCTGACCTCTCTAAAGCTCTGCTTTGCAATCTTGACTACATGAATATTTCTAACACAGTTTTGAATGTCAGAATAATGCTAATGATGCTGAATTTTAAGAACCACATGTGGCACATCTTTATATTTCTGGTTTAGAGCACGTGTGTGATGGCCAGACTAAGTATTGCACTTAACATTTCTCATTAAACTCCATCTACCTTATTTCCCTCCCAGCAATTTTAACTGCAGTTTCCTTCTAATTGACCCAATTTCTCTCCTTCCTCTCCCACCAAAGCTCCCTGTGGCCCAGGATATGCAAAACCCACACCTTGCCTAGGAACAGAGGCAAGTCTCAAATCCTAAATGCAGGAATTTCTGATTGGTGGTGGGACCATATACCACACACCAGTACTTTGCATATGATTTAGATCCTGTCAGCACCCAAGATACCACTTTTGGTATCCTCACACAGTTACCTATTAGCAAGATGTCACAAAGTTGAAGATGTCTAAAATGTAGAGGATACATATTTTTCTCAGACTGCAGCTGAATGTATCACAGCTGATAGTATCAAAGACATTCACACCACTTCATCATCTATTATCTCTGTGAGTTTATAGGTATATATGTATGTATTTATGCATCTCTATCTCTCCCCATGTACCTCCATCTGTACTGAATATCTGAAGAAAAGCAGCAGCCCTATTTTGCAAAGCCTGGAGTGAGTTCCAGCTCTCCTGCTCACCAGGAAAGAATGAAATGGGAATACACAAAATGATGCCTAAATCAGTTTTATTCTCTTTAGATTCTGTGCATAAAATCTGTCTATGTTGCCCCTTTCCTCTAGCTACCTGGATATTAGTTAACTGATGACTAGCTGACCATTTGGCACATTGGCTTGTTCCATTTCCATGTTAGGTAACCTAACAAATAACTACAAAAATGTTCAGGTGGGCTCTATGTAGCATTCATTAACATAGAAGTAAAAATACAGCTATTTAAAAATAAAAATAGAGCAAATGTGAAGCAATAAAAAGCTTTTTCGATTGCCCTACAAGATTTCTGTCTGATTTGCTTTCACTGGTTATGGAGCAAGAAATGGAGGAGTTTTTGATTTTTGATTTGAGTTTTGAGAGGTCTAGTTGGTATAGGACAGCCTGCTGCTTGGTAGAGAAACAGAGAGAAGCCCTGTACTCCTGGAATTTGCTTGCAGGGTTTTGATTGCTGCTGGAGAAAAATCAGTTGTTGAAAACAGTGCTTTGATTTTGTTGGTTTTTTTTAACTTTTTCCAGGAAGTAACCAATGCAGTGAGTGCCTAGTTTGGGAGATGCCTTCTAGCTATATGGACTTAGCAGAGCTATCCCAAGAAATATGCAACAACAAAGTCACTACTGTTCTCCTTTCCTGTGCCCCAAACTAGAACAACTGCTGCTGGGGATGCTTGGTCAAGAAAGGGAGGAAATTTGTGATATTAATATCATTACATAAAACTATGTGATTAACAATCTCCTTCATGTAAAAGCTGGTGCTTTGTGTGCAGCTTGAGCACAGGGATGTGCTGCACTTTGAATTGACTTTCCACCTTTCCATTTGATCACTCATTCAGCCTTTCACCTACCTTGCCCTCTTCCACACACCTCCTTTTGCACCTCTTCAGTGCCAACTGTATTCTGGTCTGGTTTTCCAGCAGCTTCTGGTTAGTTACTCTTGCACTACCTTTTGGTGATTTGAAACAGGGTAATGTAAATGCAAGGATACTCTAACACCAAGCTCAAGTGTTTAGCTCAGTGTGGGCTGCTATTGAGCTGTCACCCTTTCCCTGTACCCAAGCCACAGGTCAGACAACAGCCTTATTACATTCTCCTCATCAAGATTTGAAAGTACAGAAAAAGAGCTATTTTAGGTTTTAATGGCATATATTAGAAGTCATTTCCTCTTAAACATCACACTAGAGCAATGAGGCCAACCCCAAGGATTCCTGTGTTCTGTCACAACCAGTGATGTCCACTGAACAAATCATAGGTCTATTGCTTCCAAAGCTGATATATGTAAGATACTTGTTCACCAAAGAGAAAGCTTGAACACTTTTCCATTTTGCTCAGCTTTTTAAATACAATGAAACATCATTAAAATCTCAGTAACCCTCAGTGTTGTCATGCTACAACATGCTTTAAGACCAAATAGAAGATATTTGAGTCAGACCTACCATGATGTTTTCCTGTTGTCCTTAAGTATAACAGGCAGTTGCTCCTTCCTTGCTGTGTTTCACTTTTCAAAGATGTCCTGTTTGATTTGGGGATGCACTGGAAGCATAATATGACCAGGTCTGAAAAAAGAACTAAGGGAAAAGAGTTTCAGTTTAGGCATTCCCTTTTCCAGTTAGAAACACTTCTTTCAAATCTCTTGCATGAAATAAGAAGAGCACATCTAAATAAAAGAAGCTTTAATGTGAGGTCTTGTCCAACTGTGACAATTCTGTGATTATGTACAGGTTTGAATTATTGCTGTGCCCAGGCTATGAAAGATCCCTATAGTATGCAACTCCTGAGATTAATAATATCATTGATGATGTTGGATAAAATTTCAAGTCTAGATAGATCTACAAGCTAGAATAGTTCAAAAAGGCAACATATTAAAATTAATAATTACTCACAGATGTTTCAAATATTCTTTAAAGTTCTAAGAAGTCAATAGCTTGTATATAATTGTGTATAACATTTCCTGCTGACATTTTCATAAAAATCTATTACTTATGCTGCTCATGTTGGTAACATACCCTAATATATCTACTAATCAACTATTAACCCTTCAAAAGCCTTTCTGACTTTCTTTGCAGTACTGAGTGAAACCAAAAGAGATTATTTGTCATGTGAACAAGTATTGCAGTGAGCTACAGGGGTGGAGATTGGTGTTAGCACATTCACTTGCTTTGGACATGTTCTTTTGTCTCTTTTTTTTCAGTACTAATGGTTTTTCAGGCAACCTGTGTCCAGTAACATCATGTTTAAAGAGACAAAGGAAGACAGTTTCTAAGAACCTTGCTACTTTTTCTTTAACATGAAATTTAATAACTGTTGCATTGGTTTACTCATTACAGTAAGAATAAAAGAATCACAGAACAGTTGATGTTGGAAGGGACCTCTGGAGGTCATCTGATCCATTACCCCCCAAGGACCACATCCAGACATTAATATCTTCAAAGAGGGAGACTCCACAACCTCTCTGGGCTACCTGTGCCAGTGATGTCACCCCCACAGTGAAAAAAAAATGTTTTCTTATGTTCAGAGGGTGAGAAAAAAACCCTGTATTTCAATTTGCATCCATCACCTCTTGTCCTGTCACTGGGCACCACCTCTTTGCCCATCTTCTTTGTACCCTCCTTTTGTATGTATTGAGGAGGTGCCCCTGAACATTCACTTCTGCAGAATGAAGAATCCCTGCTTTCCCAAGCTTTCCTCATGAGAGATGCTCCAGTCCTTCAGCCATCCTTGTGTCCCTTTGCTGGACTGTCCCCAGTCACACTCCCTGTCTTTCTTGTGCTGCTGAGCCCAGAACTGGGTACAATACTCCAGGGGTGGCCTGGGCAGTGCTGAGTAGAAGGTAAGAATCATGCTTTACAGGGGAAGGAAAAGAAAATATTTGGGCTTTTTAATGCTAGCTTCAGCCTGACAAAACTCCATACATTTTAAAAGATGCCTCTCTGTGGCCTTTGTCAGTAACATGGGCCTCAGCAAAGACATCTACATGCCAAGCTTGAATTTATTATTTCAAAGACTTGATTTTTCTCTTTATACCTCCTCTTTTCTTCCATTCTAGCTGCTGCCTTTTGTTACTTCTATAGAAGCTGATCTCCCACAGCTTTTTTCTCTCTTTCTGCCCTCAGCATTACAGATGCCTGGCAGCACATTGGTTGCTCTTTTCTTTGAAAACTTTCCCCTTTAGTATTGTTCCCTTACTATTCTCATCTTGTTCTACCCTGTCCCATGCTTGGCTGTGTTTCTCACTAGAGTCCTGATTTTCTTGCCCACTGAATTTTGTGGGCTGTGACCTGGGGCTCTACTCTGAGCTTCTAAGAGAGCAGCAGTCAACTGCCATCCAAACCAAGAGCCAAGCTTCCTCTAGATTTGATTTCAGCCTTTTAGAGAATCAGACCATGGCATATATTTCTGCCACTGGTGTCTTTGCAGACCTAGCCCATGTTCTTCCATTGGCTGGCTGAGCCTGTGTAGGGTGAAACTGTTTCCCCCTGGAAGTTCCAGAGATGAATTTTGCAAGGAAAAATCACCTCTTCTACTTTCTACTTCCCCTCCTTTCCATTAAAATGTTTAATCTCTTCTGCCACTGTATCTGACATCTCTGCTTCTGCTTGTCCCATCCTCTGAATAGTTTCTCTAATGTAACTATAACTCACGGGGCAGACTCACAAATGCCACAAATCCATCCCATCCCTTTCTTTCTGTGCTGCTTTGGTAGGGAGAGAGTACTGCAAAAGGATGAGAAGGAGGTCCATGGCACACTAGTCTTCTATTTATTCCTCCATATTTTTTTACTCTCTTTTAATTTCTTGTTCTACTTTTCGTATTCCATCTATTGCTTGTTATCATCCCAGGGTGTTGCAGTTGGTGTTTTGGTTGCATTGCTTCAGGCCCCAAGGGGATGATCCCAAATACTTGTTTGGAATCTGTCCATTCTACTATTTTTTTTAAGTACTGAAATAATAAAATGTTTTGTGTATCTCCTACCAAATATTTTAATACTGAATAGCTCCTAATTTCTCCAAAGGAAGAAAAATACATCTAGTTTGTATACACATTAGTGGGTGGGGAGGTGCTCAGCAAAGGCAGATGTGTGGCCAGTGCTACTCACATGATTCCTTTTAGGTCTTGGGCAAGGAGCACAGGGAAACTCTGTGGGAAGGGATGGGTAAGGAGTGCTGATTCATAGCAATCCACCTAAAGCCAAATGAAGTTGGGAAAAACACTTGTCTAATCATATCTGGACAATTATCACCTGCCTCATCCTAAAGAGGCACTTCTGAGTTGAAAAGAGTCCTCTGCTGTTAATACAGGAAGTGGAGAAAAGAAAAAAAATAGATTTAATTTTGTTTTACCTTGGAATTTATATTTCTTGGGTCTAGTCAGTTCTTATTTGTGTTTGTTCTTTTTTAAAAGCTTAGAACATTTTCATTTTCCTTCTTTCTTCCCATATCTATTCCCCTCTGCCAAACAGTGTTGATGGAGATTCTTAGTATTTCCAGTTTCACTTCAACGGGTAAGGTAAGTGGAACCAAGTATTATTCAAAATAAGCAGGATGAACAGAATCTGTCCTGGCACTTTTCAAAGGATTCTTTCTCAGGGTTAAAGAGAACTAAATGTTTTTGCTGTCTTCTTCAACTTCTGCCTACTCTGCAGTCTTTGATATTTGGGAATTATCCCAAATGCTGTCCAAAATGTTCCTGAATAGGAAGTGTCTCCTATACAAAGCCCTGTTGCTCTGGGGAAGAATTGCTGCTTGACATGTTGATGCTCTTTCTGTTGGTTATAGAGGGGTTCAATACTTCAATTACTTTGCAACTTTGGTATTTTTCTGTGAACTACTAAAAAAATAGGGACCCTTATAATAAAATTATAATAAAACAGTTGCTGACCCCACCGCCAGACAAATATTATTACAGAGAGAACTAGTGTGGCATTTCTTTGTTTAATTAATATAAAGAAAGTGCTAGAAGATTCCTTATTAGAGGGGTTTTTCATTTGCATTTTGCCTTAGCCCTACAGGTAGTGGCAATACACTAGATTTGCAATCATTCCAAACCTTGCACACTAGACTGACCTCCTCAACATGCAGTGAACATGTTTCTCATCACATGAGTCAGAGTGATGCCCATTTCTGCATTTTAATTCTTTTTTTCACTTGGAAATTGCTTTTTAATTCCTTCTATGAGAACTAAATATTAGTTCTATAGGGTTAAAACAGTCAAACACATATGCACAGGAATGGGTCAGTTTCTCCTGGATATTATGAATTTCTTACAGTTCTCCATTTGCTGTTGCTCCCAAGACAGGGAACATGTATTGTGGGTGGTTTTAAAACAATATTTGTTCCTTTGAGATTCATAATGTGACTTCCAATCTGGTTTACTGATTCTCTTTCCC
>NW_009953209.1:289028-296374 GCF_000747805.2 Chaetura pelagica | reverse complement strand
CTTTCCCTCCAAGGAAGAAAGAGTCCCCTTTGTTCCCCTGAGAGACTGTTTAATTGGAATGCATCACAAAATTGAGCATATAACAAGGGCTGTTTACAGAATAAAAAGTACTCACAAGAATTAACCAAACTTACTACTGTCTCAATAGTAATAACAGGAAACATCTTGAACTTGAGGACATATGTTGGGCTACTCTTTGTCGTGGTATTTTTTTAATGGTGGGGAAGTTTTTGTTTGGTTTTGTGTTGGTCTTTGATTCAGAAATTGTCTTCTTCCTTTCTGCTTTACCAAACACTCTACAAATAGGTGGAACTGTGCATAAATTATTCATCCAAGTAACTATTATATCATCCAGGCTGTCTGGGAAACTGCAGTGTCATCTGAACTTTTCACCAAGTAATGGCCCACAATTTTATCAGGACAAGAGATGGTAAAGAGATGAATGAATAATAATTAATAACAATCACAGTGGCAGGCCCCTCTTGGGATTTTGAGCATCACAATCAAGAACTAAAAGGAGCTGCTTGAAGGAAAAATATGTGAGCAGAGTCCCTAAACACCACAGGTATTTCTTCCAAACGGGTCAGTTTCAAGCACTTCTGAGGCACAGAACATCTTACATTGTCAATAATGAAATATCTGCAAGCCATTTCAACTGCCTGTGTGTGATGCAAAGCTGTTTTCTGATCTAGGACTTCAGTCTTCCTTGGCCAAATCCACCAAACATGGAAAATGCTGCTTCTCCAACACAGAGCTTTTGAATCACAGGCATTGAAATATCCCTTCTGCTGACTTTTTCAGTGAGCTTTCATTTTAAAGGTGGAGATTTTTCACAGATCATGTATCTTTCTGAGATTCATTTGTTCTTCCTAGGAAGCAGGAAACCAGCCTACAGTGGAGAGAAGAGGGGAGCTGGAGAGGGGAACAGTGGATAACTGTTGGGGAACCAAGGGAAGGAAAGGGGCCTGGGAAGAGGAACAAGTGCAGTTGTACAGGTTTCTCATAGTGCTTATTAGCACTTAAGTTTTCCATCTTGGCTCACTGATACCTGGAAAAACTCATGACATGGCTGCATGCACAAACTCATGCACAGGCAGCTGGGATAGAGCAGATGGTGGGATCAGTAGATGGCTGTAATGGAAATCTTGTCACATTCTATTCCCACCCTGTCTGATAAATGAATGCCAAACGTGTGCTAACATTGGTGAGTTAGCACTTGGCTCTAGGATAGCAACAGTTTCCAACCTCATGCTGGACTGGAAGGGTTTATCACAACCATAGAGTTCTTGTCAGAGAAAAGGAAATTCAAACTTCCAGGAGAAACAAATGTGCTTACAAAACTAAATCTTAGTAGGGATGGGCAAAGGATGTGTCTTCTCCAAACCCTGTCATGGGTAAAGTAATGTGGACATCACTTTGATTTATTCAGCTCAAGCATGAGTCAACAGAAAGTGAAACATGTTAGAAGTTAAACTTGAAGAATTCCCTTCCCTTGAGAAAGCTAATAAATTGAATACTCATCTGTCCCTTTTTCCCCTCCAAAGTAATATGAGACAAGCATTCACACTCATGGAAAAGCAGGGGAAGGCCCTTCATGTTGAAATGCAGCCACAGCAGCCACTTTCAAGTTCTCTGCAAAGAAGACTTCAGCAGTACCTTTTCAGAAAGCACCATTTTTGTATATGGTCCCTTGAGAAGGTACAAGTTAAGTGTCCATTTTGAAAATCAGTTGTCCTTACACAGCCCTCTCCTGAAAGAGGAAGGAATCTAAGGAAAGGAATAATCCTTTTCCAGCATGTTAACTCTTCAAGTCTTTTGGAAGCCTGCAATAGACATGGAGAACTTTCTAGTCGTGAACGCTTCCCAAAGGATTTTCTGGATTTCAATCCAAAGCTGACAGCTTTTGGAGATCTTCCTCCTACACTCTGTTCTCCTTTGGCAGCCTCATCACTAGTCATATGGAACAAGGGATGGTATTTCAAAATGTTGTGGTTAGCTTGTACAGCCCTATTGACTGTCTTCTGGAGAAATGTTGCAGCAATATTACATATGGGTGCTGTCTAGGTGCCTTTTAAGCATTCAGAATCATACAGATTTTGCCTTAGGCTACAAGGTGAAGTTAGAAGAATGAGCTCTTCAAACAACTGAACAAAAGATATTTTGGTAGATCAATACAGTCTTTTGCTTGATTTGCAGCTCTGGTGAGAGAAGGCAACAAACCAGGAGGATGGTGGAGGATGAAGAATAATATAGAAACAATTATAAATGCCATTCTTTATGTAAGTAGCTGAACCTCACTTCAAAAGCAATGTTCAGTTCTGGGTACTTGATCTGAGGAAGGATAATGCAGAGTTAATTGAGCTTCAACAAGAATGAATAGCAGTGTGGAAAAATGCTTGTAAAAAGGGAGGTTGAATTAATTGAGGCTTACAGATGAGGCGTGAGGCTGCTGCAGTTCAAAGTACTCCTGAAACTGCCATTGGTCTTAGTTGAACAACATCAATGACCAAACTCATCAAAGGTGACAAGATTAAACCACAATATTATGAACTGCTCTACAAGGGAGGAACTAAGAACTCCAGACAGTAACAAGCTTAAACCCTCTGATGAAGTGAATGTTTCTGCACAACATGTGCAATTAGATTATGCTTCTCGTGACCATCAGAAGCTGAAAGCAGCCTTAGCAAGGGCTACAAGGAGAGTGGTCACTTTACTAAGAAGGCAAAGACTGGGAGTTATAGTGACATTTCTAAAGGACAATCATATTGTCAAACCTATGGGACTTTTCCAAACACTAAGACCTTCAGGCATTTAACGTCTTGTACCTGGCACATGAGGATAAACATGATTAAGGATCACATTGTATCAGCTGCTTTATGGATTCCTACATGCAAGAGGACAGCCCATCTCCCAGGAACTGGAACTTGTGCTGGATGTTCTGGTTCTGCCAGGCAGCACTTGAGTTTCTATAGCCTGGCAGGAAAAGTCTCCTGAAGCCATTGCCAATCAGCTGAGGACACAGCACTTGTGCATTTACTGGTTTCTAATATATGTTAAGATATTCCACAAGAGGTTTCCTTTATTTAGCAAGGATGGAAAGGAAGTTCCACCTGGCCTGTTGTTCAGTGAGGGAAATGAAGCAGTGTTTGTTCTCATGACTCCTTATTCTGATGGTCTGTTTGTCCTCCTCATCCCTTAGCCTCTTCCCACAGCCACATCCCAATCTTCTAAACTGCATTTGCTTCCCTGTCCCATTCTGTAACTGTCTTCAGAGGGTTCATCAGTGTCATTCCTTTTCCTCCAGTCCCATGGTACCGTTCTCAAAAGAAACCTTGTTAAAGCCAAACCAAACAAGCTCCCATTTGTGTTTTCAGTTACACACGTGTATTAAATCACCTCCAGCAGTAACAGAGCTGACCTCTGTCTGCACCTTTCAGACACGGGTGAGGCATTCTTTGATGTCAGCTTTACATTCTCCTGCTCCTGGCTTTGCATGGGGGCTGTTCCTGTCCACAGCCATGACTGCAGGTTAATGTCTATTTCCTATTCAGTGATCCTAAGACAATGTACAGTAGCAGGTATGTTTTAGCTTATTTTCCAGGGGTTTTGTCCTTTTGGCTCTTTTCTTGACACTGTTCCTGTCTGTGGTAATAATTTTGTCTTCTGCTTGCCATTAACTTAACATACCTGCTTTTTAATAATAACACTTTCAAGGGATTGCTTACTTTTTTTATGGTCTTTAAAAACCAGGATATGGAAAGGGAGGTAGAAACTCAGTCAAAACTAGGATGCAGGAAAAAACAGGAGAGAAGATGATGTTTTTGAAACCATTATCTGGATGAAAAGGAACTGTAAGGAATAAAAAATATGGTGCTTAATCAGTATAACATTCTGACCTGAAATTTCTAGCATGTCAGGTTAGGTAACCTCCAGAAGTTCTTTCCCAACTAACTTCTTGGATGAGTCTGTGTTTCATCATATCATCTAGCTATTGCATGGGCATTAGGGCAGCACTACCCATCCAAGAGAGCAAGGATTTATTTTGCACACTGTCTTTGCATTTCACCCAGTTGAACACATTTCAACTTGATCTTACTTGTGAATCCTATGAGCCTTCCCAGGGATTATAGCAGCAGCATCATGATATTGTTACTGATATGAACGAGCACCAGTTTGGCATAGTTTGTCCCTTACTTTATTATTAATCATTTCTGAAGAATAAATTCTAGTGATGTACTTTGAATATCTCAAGCTTAACAACAAATTTTGTATGTTATCAGCACTCAGTGTATTTTGACCATAATGAGAAATTTCAGTGCTGCTCCTGTCACTGCTGCAATGGATCAATTGATTTGACAGCTGTATAAACTTATATACCAGGAGGAATGAAAATATATTACTTAAATTAATTAATCATGATGGTATTTCACCATAGGTGGATCTAAAAAAAAATCAGATCCCTGAGTTGCTTATGCTGAATTGTTTTTATTGTTTGGTTGTGGGTTTTTTTTTTCTGTCAGAAAAACACACTCTTTTCTGGCCCCATGAATGCAGGATGAAGTATTTGATTTATTGGAGTAAGACCTTAAGTTTGTGACTGCTACTTGTTCTGTTTTAGGATCAGGTGACAGATTTGATTCCAGTTTAGTTTTACTTGTCAGATTGTATAATGCAACCGTAGGATGGGTGTAGGAGATTCATGACTAGCTTTGGTTGACTCAGAAGCTGACCTTGCCAAGGAAAGTTTTTTAACTTGCTACTAGAAAAAAAGTGAATTTTCAACAATATTGCCCAAATTTTAACTCGGGTCTGAAGAAAACACTTGTATTTGCATAGTGAGTCTTTTGCCTTGAAGTCAGTTACAGGAACACATTGAATTAATTCTCCATCTACTATGGGGAGACATCCACAAAGATCCCAACTCTGTTTTCTTGTTAGTCTTGCTAAAGAGGCCAAGTCTTCTGACAATGGTTCCAAAGAAAATGAAAGAATTATGTTTAAAATAAAAGAGGAGCAAGCAGCCACACCTCCCCCCTTTATCTATGTAAAACATACTGGCTGACAATTTTATGGCATTTATGAGTTCTTGGGGGTGATGAGAAATAAGGCCTCGTTGAGGCACTTTTTTCTGAAGTTCATGTCTAAATTGAACAGTTGCAGTCTTTTCCCTTAAAATCAGCACCTCTCACTTCGCTGATAGTTTCCTGGTGTTGTGTGTGGGGGGGTTGTTTGGTCTTTTTTTTTGCTTTGTCTTGCTGTTTTTTCAAGAAAAACCACCCCATGGCAGGGTGTGCCTTCCTAGGTTTACCCTGCTGTAGCAGTCGATGGAGTGAAGTGTAGGGTTTTTCTGCCACCCTTAGGGTGGGAGGTGTATTGCAGCAGCTCAGGAGCAATGCTGAAAGGGCCCTTAAAAAGGCAGAGGAACAAGGACTGAAGAACTTTCTTATACCTGAAGAGCTTGCAAGTATAAGGCCCATAAATGAAAGAGGCTTGAACCCTTTGTTGCAACCCCCTTGAGGAACCTGTACCTTGCATGATTTATGTAAAGCCCAGAGTCTATCACCTATAGGAGTTTGATGCTGAAAGATTGATGCATTATCCTGGAAAGAAGACATTGCTGTGCACCTGCCCACAACAATTCAAGGCTTGAACTCGCTCTTCAGAAGTGTTTCAAGACTTCAGGAAAATGTGATTCCTTCAGAAGAACTCAGTAGTGTGGGGTTTGCATGGAGAAGTCAGATTCTGGGATGAGTACAGCAGCACGACCAGCTCCATGATCCTTTCCCTCCTCCCCAGTGTCCTACCTGTCAAACTAGCTTTGAAAGAGATGCTCAAAAATACCACTAACACCAAGAAGGGCATTCCAGAGGCTTTGAATGAGGCCACAGGGATGGGTCAGTTGTTTGAGATCCCAATAACAACCAACACCTGCTGCCCCAGAAAGTGGAAGTGCAGGCTGACAGCACTGACATGAGAATATTGTGCCTTGCACTTGTCACCATGGAGTACTTTGCATACCCAGACTGTACTGTATGTTCAGGTGATTAAAAATAAGATAAAGAAAAAAAATATATATTCTTTGCCTTTTCTTTTACACAATCACAAACAGCTACAGGGAGAAATGTCACATTACTGGAACTGATTTTTGTAAATTTGGGCTATATTTGCTTTCATTTAATTGGGGAGTTTGTTGTGCTTTTTTTGGTTTTTCCCTCAGGCTGATTACTAGCATTTTCCCAGAAATCAGTACAGATGGGTCTCAAGATTCTGAGCTTTGCAGTCATTAATTTATGAATTAATAAAAGGTTGTCTTCTCAAAAGGGCATGTCTAGGAGGAATCCTGCTTATTTCTCAAAGCAGTAGAAAAATGCCCCTTTACCTTAGTATGGCCCAAGAGCAGTTGGATCAGATCAAGTATCTGTTCAGCCCTGGATCTTCTGTTCTCTAGCAGCAGTGAGAAACATCCAGGAAAAGAGCATTGAGATGTAGAATTAGATGACACGGGGAGGTCATAAGTCACAGATGTTCCTACCACTGCCAGTCCTGAGGAGGACTTATAGCTCCCTCTATACTCTTCCTTGATGGCAGTAGAAGAATCAGGCAGGGAAACCTATCTCTCACTTCTGTCTCAGCTGCTTATCAGTTTTTGGCAAGTACCATCACATTACTCTGCCTTGGTTTGTCCATCTGCAACATGGCAGTGATGATGTCTCTGCCTTTAAAAAAAACATTCTGGGGTGTGTAGCAGAAGAATGTATGGATACTTCTGGCTGGAGTATTCTCCTTTGTTTCACTGGCCATCTCTGACAGTCCTCTTGTCTGTATCTTGCTGCCTATCTGTCTCCATTAAATCTAATCTGCAAAAAATCTATATTTTGTTCTTTTTCACATATTTCTAATTCTCTTTCCTCCTGGCTATTTATTCATTGTTTTCCTCTCTAATGGTGTTATTGACCAGTTCTACAGATTTCTTAAAGAATACTTAAACTGCTGTTCTGTACCTCAAATGTCTTTCTTGCATGGCATATTGAACTAGCCTCACACCTTTATTTTCCCATAGGGTCATTTATCCAGCAAGCAACTCAAATTGGACCTCCTTCTTGTACTGAAATGCACAGTTTTTCCACTACAGGAAGAAAACGCATCATGACCTCTTAGTTCTTGACTTATTCTAGGAAAGTAAGTTCCAGTTTTCACCATGGGGTGTTGAAGCCCATCTGGCTATGGCTTGCTATATAGCATGGCCAGTGTTTTGGCCCATGCTGGTCATTTCTTCAGCTTCCTTCTTGAGGAGGAACCACAGTCTCAACATCATGCTGATGACTAGAAAGCACAGGCATAGCAGG
>NW_009953209.1:246616-288981 GCF_000747805.2 Chaetura pelagica | reverse complement strand
CTGTTCCTGGTCTCACCTGAAGGCAAATTATTTCAAAAGGTGGCTGAACTTGTCAGGTCAATGGAGCAGGACCTCTGAAGGAGAACATGGCTCTATGCATCTTCAAACAAGGGTAAGTCTGCACCCTGCTCTTGGGAGGTTTCCAGAGTACATCCAACCCTGCAGGGTTACAACTACAGGAATGACCATATTATAGGAAATAAGGCCCCAGGACCTTCATTCTTGGCTGCAAAGTGCAACTGGGTGGATATCCTGTTCCTAGCACACTGAATTGGGTTGTGCTGGGTAACAGGCATGTCTTTGCTGCTTTTCTTGTTTCATTCTAACTATTTTGGAGAGGCTATTACAATGTATTTGATTTTACTGATCCCTCTCCATTAACTCCAATTGAATTGCTCAGGATCTGTGGGGGCCACCTTCCCTCAACACCTTCATGGCACATCTTGCTTGCAAAATTAGGCCTTTTAAATTTCTTTTTAACAATGGGTTCCCTATAGGAAACAGAGCTCTGAGTGAGTGAAGATTATGAGGGAATATCTGGTCTTTCACTGTTGCACCCTAATGAAGCTCACAAGGAGATAAGTGATCTTCCCACATCCTTGCAACCACACTCCACTTATGGAGGACATCACAAGTTCAAAACTGTCAGAGTGGAGGAAGGCAAGTTGAGGTAAGAGAAGAGATAAAGAGAGGAAACTGCCTACCTTCTAGTCCCCTTGTAAATCTACAAACTCTCACACTATTTCCTAACAACAGCTGGCTCTATATCTGACCACCTAATCCCATCCTCTTTCTGGCCATGTGAATTTAATAGGATGCAGTTATTGCAGTATGTTATTTTAGCTTTGGAACAGGTGGGAAGGTTTTTCCCTAAATACTGACATGCCAGAATGTCTCACAGAATAACAATTATATAAAAGCTTTTAATGGAGGACTTTTTTTTTTTTTTAATACTGCCTTTTTGGGAGAACAAATTTCAGAGATGATGAATCTATTCTGTACAAACCACTAAATAATAGCAATGGAGCAGAAGACCTGCCACTTGTAAAGAAATTAGAGAGGCACCCAAAAATAAGAGGTAGCAGGGAAACTTAAGATATTGTGCTTCATTTTCTTGCTGTGCTGTTTCAAATTTCCATCATGGAAGGTGTGGCTGAGTGGAAAAATAGAAGAGGAGGCACTAATGTCATCCATTTTGAGCAGTTACATCCTAAACTGCAGAAGAAAAATGGAAATAACTAGAAGCTAGTACTTGAGTCTGTTCACAATGGAAAGATGATTGTTTTGTACAGAGCATATAATAAAAATCAGGAATGCTTTGAACCACGAGAGAAAAAAAAAATCACACTCTGCTCAGTATAACTAATTTACCTGCCACAAATCTGGATAAAATAGCACTTGATTGAATAAATATGGAAAATATTGAGATAGGAACAATTCTCTCAGGGAAGAAGAAACTTGACAAAAATCAGAGAAGTGTTTTCCAATGGGTATTTGCTTAGGTAAAGTAATTTGCTTTTCTCCTAGGCACACTTCTCTTTCTGACTGCAGTGAGCAATACAGGTGACTTGCCAGCCAGCTTCCTGCAGGAAATATTTCCATTTAACCCCACTTTGAACTCTAAATATGAAACACACAGAAGAGGAGGATGGCCTTCAGAAAGACAGCAACCATGCCTATGGATGAAGCACCTTTCATGATTCCCAAATGCACTGTATGGATGAAACACTATTGATTTGATGTGCTTCAGCAGTCAGTGATTCCAGGCCAAAAATATTAACGGCTGGTACCACCTGAGATTAAATCATCATGGAGCCTTTAAAGACTTTGTCTATATTAACCCCTATTAGCCAGAATAAACTTCATAGAATAATAGATTAACAGAAACAATCTTGAGTTACCAATTTTTATAGTTTCATCTGGTAATAAATCTATTTAATTACTTATTTACTGCTTAAGGTGTACATTTATTGTCCCAGAGAGCTTCAATCTAGCAATAAGCAGGTAACATTCACATGGATGAAGAGTATTCTTCCATTATGAAAAAATACTGGATGAACTGTATGGCATCTGGAACACCAAACGAGCAGGGCTCACCTTATTTAATTTTACCTGTCATTAAGAGTGGTAAGTATAAGCTAATCATCTAGACCCTCTTTGTAATCAGTGGAGAAAGCACTAAGACCAGAGGTTGACTCATTGTCTCCCAACAGAGACTTGATGAATCATCACCTGGGGGGCTGATGCCTCATTCTGTCTGTAAAGACAGTGGAATGTTAAGTTCAAGGAGGTAAATTCCAGCCTATCTGGATTATTTTGCATTACATAATAATTTTCTTCTATCTCCCCCTCAAAACATTCATTGAAGTGACCTTACACGTGTCATAATCCAATATTCAGATACGTGGCAATTTTTTCCAACCTTGCCAGGACAAAACAAAGATGACACAACATCGGGTGCACAACAAGGCACTGGGGCTGGCGTGGGGTCTTAGGAGAGATGGGGCAGAACCCCCTTGCTTTCTAACCCTCCTCACCAGTGGGAGGCTGGTGTGGCTGGATTTTGCCTTCCCTCTCCTGGGATAAGCAGCATGGCAGCTGCTCCTTTTATGGTGAAATTAAGACCCAAACGAGGTCAGATATCGCGCGCACAACAAACTTATTGCAGTAACACAACAAAGGCCCTAGAGTGGATGGGACAGGGAGGAAAAAAGAGACAGGAAAGAGGAGAAAGCAGAAATACAGAGGACAGCAGGTGAGAGCACAGTTACCACCCACGTTCCAGCAATGTCATCAGTGGGGAAGTGGTTCCTGGTGGGGAAGTGCTTCCAATGCACCCAGAGTGTCCCAGATTTGTATACAGTTCTTGCCCACTGCACCCCCCTTTTCTCCCTGAATAAGAAAATCCTTCTATCTTCTCCGTGCTCCTCTGAGATAGCAGGGGCAGTTATGGTGACAGGGGCTATCTAGTCTTTGGCTAATTGATGAGATCAGCCAAAGCAAAAGAGGAGGTTGAGACAACTGGCACCACAGAATTAGTTTATTGCAATGGAATTTCAGTCCTAGGAAGTGGCTTGAGACTGGCAATCTTTGTCTTGTCCTGCTAAGTCGGTGGTTTTCATGAGATATCAAGGCTTGGTTATCAAAGGATATTCTACTCCCAGCATCAGCTGTAGAACTCCTTTGTCTCTGATCTCAGCATGTCCCACACTGAGCTCCCCAGTTCTCAGGTACTTATCGCAGGAGGGGGAGCAAAACGGTTGCTGAGATGTCTCTTTAGTCCATCAGCAAATGTTGTTCAACTCTCAGATGCCACAAGACAGGCAACAGATACCCTGAGTGCCAGAGTCCATCACTTACCTCTTGGATTGTTCGAGACAGGCACTGTACATCCTGAATGCCACAATATGCTATGGCAAAAAGTTAACCTCAACATTTTGGTAAGCCTTAGTTTGCAGCTTTCACAGGCCATGCACTGGCCCCTTTTCAAAACATTTCTATTCATAGCTCCAACAAGAATTACATTTGTTAAGCTTTGGGATGGCTGTAGGTGCTGGTGGTCCCTGCCTGCTGATTACCCAGCTTTTTTTGGCAAGAATCACCCAGCCACAGCTTGTGAGACAGAGCATGGCAGAGCATCCTGGCTGAATGACTTGCATGCAGCATTGGGACCTGCTAGAAGCCTTTGCAAGGTGGAGGATGATCAGAGCCAACTTCTTCATCCTTGTGGAATTGACAGTGTCATTCAGTGACACCAGTTGGTGTTCTCATACGGGGTTACAGATTGCAAGTGAATTCCTACAATTTATGAAAGAATTCATGTGAAACTACCTATTCTTTTCCCAGTTTGAGCAATATCTGCTAAGCACAATTGATTTTCATGAGTTCTAGGGGTGTCAGCTCTCTCTATTGTTCTCAGAACTGCCATTTTGTACCCCAAAAACCATATGGCAGTTGTAAAACAAGTATTTTGCATAGGTATATCCCAAGGAAAGGTGCTGTTCATGAATTTTAGTGAATCTTATCCAGGTAACAAGTTGTGTTGGGAAAATACACTCCAGCTAAAGCTGTAAGAGAGGCGTGGGCAACTGTACCTTCTGCAATGACTATGACTGTGGCCATTTCTGTGGCCATTTCAGAGGTGTAGGCAACAAACCCAGTAGCATGTCCTTTTTATGAGACCATGTAGGAAGGTCACTTGACTCATGGTTATCCTGCACAAATGCCAATAAAGGAATTTGCATTTGGTGTCTAGAAATTTGTCTTGTAGCCCCTCTCATTTCTTTTTCTTTGTTCAAATATGCATTTGTGGAGATGGGTGCATTGTTGGGCTGAGCTGAAATCTGGCTCTTGTGACCTGTCATGTTCTTGGAATGAATACTTTTGTTAAGTCCTCAGGTGTATCTCCAAGCACCTTTAGTGATGCCTCTCTCCAAATATTGAATCAGTCATCAGTCATCTGACTTTCTGCGTCTTCATGTAGTGCCAATGAGCAGGCACATTCAGCAGGCTCTGCAAATGTCTTGTTAACACCATTTATTTTTTGGACTAGACTTATTCCATCAATAATACAGACAGATGGTCTGTTATGGTTTCAGTAGGAGTACAATTGTATCTTACCCTTTATCTAAAGTTGACTTGTTTGGGGTTTTTGATAACAATCCATCTGATGTTGCCACGCACCATCATGGACATGACTGTGAGATATTTTTGGTTCTTTTCTGGTCTCCAAATTTCTGTTTCAGTTGAGAGTTAATGGGCTTCCAAATATCTGCTATGAAAATAATTGCTGGTGTATTCACAACCTCCTTCTTTCTCTAGGTATCTCCTCAGTCCTTGCAAACAATAGGTACCAGGATGATTTCAAGTTGCAAGGCTGCAGTGTATGCCTCTTGTCTCAGACAAGGGCTTCAGTGCTCAAGACAGATCCTGGATTGAAAGGCCTCAAAGGGAGTCTGAAGATTGAAGGTGGAAATTATTCCCAAACTGCTCTAAGAGAATTCTTCATATATGACAGTGTGAATGGGTTATAATGACAGTGTCCTTCAGAATTCCCATTTGATTGCAACTCTGGGATGCTTTCAGAGGCATGGTCTATGTTTTAATGTAAAAAAAAATTGTCAGTAGATTTGCCTTCAGTTGTTTTGAAGTTGCATGACTTACATTTTTTGAGTCTGCTTATGTGGCAGTTTGTTGACTTTTCTTCTGCTGCTTAACTCCTAGGGATGGCTCTCTTTTCTTTCTGTGGTGTCCAACCTGTGCTGCTGGTACAATTTCTCCTTACAGACCTCCCTTGTGGGTATCTACAGCTGTTAAAGGTTCTGTTTCTGTTTGTAATGCTGGAGGGTGGGGACTGAAGCTGATCGATGGCTCTCTTTTCTTTCTGTGGTGTCCAACGTGTGCTGCTGGTACAATTTCTCATTACAGACCTTGCTTGTGGGTATCTGCAGCTGTTAAAGGTTCATATCTGTTTCTGGTTGTAATGCTGGAGGTTGGGGACTGAAGCTGAGTCCTGCATTTATGGATCACCAGAATCCAAGGTGCCTTATTTTCTGACAGTTGTTAATAGCCCAGGACTAAGATGGCCTGGATCTGTTATATGTACTTAATCTTGGTTAAGCCAACAGGAAGCTGAGGACAGAAGAAGACATTTTTTTTTAATTTAATCTCTCTTCCCCCTCAGTGAGGATCTAAATGGAGTATTAGAGCTAGTCTGCTCTGAATAGAAACAGAACTGGCTGAGAATGAAACTGGCAATCAGAAGCTGTTCCAGTTCATCAACTGGTCCATGTACAGTAGAGGACACTCTTCAGACACAACTACAAAGCTGATCAGGTTCTCTGTGGTATCTCTTCCTGTGACTTCTTAAAATCTTAGAGCTGTGTTTTCTGTTTGGAATTTTGTCTCAATGACAGTCTTAAAAAACGTGTTTGATAGCTGGAGGAGGAGAGGTGGGGAAGAAAGCAAAAAGGAGGGGGAACTGATCAGAGCCTAAAATGGAAAGTTAATAATTTAATCTACTGAGCAAATAGGATAAAAGAGGGATTGTTCCTAGAAGACAGTTATGTTAATGATTCCAGGTAAACCCAAATTATTTTGTATAGTGTGTTGGGAATGAGGAGGTGTGAAGATCCTTCAGAGAATGAAAGATGGTTTCCCAAAGGGAAGAGTTATGTTAAAATTGCTATTCTTCCAAGTCAGCATAGATGCCTTTTTAGAAGTGATAACCTTTCTTGATTGATGTCTAAGAAACTTGCAGTTTTCCCAACCTCATGCCCTCTCCTACCTGGCAGATCACGAGTCCTGTAGCAGATGATACAGATATTTCTGCAGTAAGTGCAGAACTCTGTTGTACTCCATGTGCAGAAGCATTAACTGGGTACATTATAGAAGTGGTCACACTTATCACCATTTTTTTTCACAGAAAATTTTAAAAGGAAAAACCAAACCATTGTTTCCAGCAGTGTTCTGGCTTGTGGATCAAAAGAAGGTCATCTTTCAAGACTAAAACTCTTTCATTGTTTTGCCAAGCCTACTCAATGAAACAACCTTAATTTTCAGCCCATGGAACTTTCATCAAGTAATATTGGCTAAGGAGGAGAGGGCTAAATAAAACTGGATCACAATAGGTTTTAGCAAACTATTTCCTCTATTCCATTACTTTTACTATGTTTCCACTAAAGTCAGAAAGTTTTAAAAACCTCCCCACAACAATTTTGTCACAAAGTGAGCAGCTGTAATTGCCAGATAGACAGTAGCCTCCTCCAGAGGCTTCAATAACTTTTTTGGGGGGATGCAGAGAGAGGAAGTAAAATGGGAGTTTCACTTCACTGTAGTATTTGTTTCCCCAAATCCAGACAAAAATAGCTCATGTATTCAGTAAATTACTTCTTAGTATAGAAAGACATCTACCAGAATAATCTGAAATTTTCTCCTGCTGGAAATGTCCAATTTTTGGACAGTATTTTTAGCTCACCCTGGAAACTGGCAACACAATTTAGGTGAAACTGGGGAAAACATCAACAGCAAAAGGATCCGTTTACCTGCTTAGCAGACTTTTGGCATTTTACCTCCACACAGTTCAGTCCCACATTTTCTCTTTGCCAGGACTTGATGTGATTTAGAGTCCAGCGACCAGGCCAGGTAAAGACAGTCTTTTCAAGAAAAGATAGATATTCATCTTTTTAAAGCTTGGTGGGACCAGTCTGTCTTTGCATCTCACACCATGATGTTGTCCTAAAAGATGGCACAGAAGACATGTTGTCTGTGGCTTATAATTTCATAGGACTGCCACCTACTGTTATCTCTGGTGAAAGATGTATATACTCATGTTCATGAAGTAATCAGAGAATATAATGGTAACAATTATGACTGGAAATCCAGTATATAACATATATAAACCCACAAACTTTCTTGTACAGTGCCTGAGCTTACAGGTTTAAAGAGGATTTTTAACTTCATTTTTAACTGTTCACACTTAACTTGAAAGACAAACATTGCAAATAGAAAGTCAAGCCAAAGTATCAAGAGAAATTTGATGGTCAGACTGAACAGAAGGATATTTTCTCAGGAAATATGTTCTGGTCTAGTAGAAAGTAGTACACAAAATAGTTAAACCAAAAGAACAGGAAGCCAAAAACCTCTAAAGCAAAAATGGAAATGGATACACATGGATGTTTTATGTAAGGGTCTGGGTTTGTGTGTTTCCAAAGATGATCTGTTCCTCGGAACAGTACAGAGGTGTTTGCTCAAATATTGATGGAGT
This sequence comes from Chaetura pelagica, assembly GCF_000747805.2. Taxonomy (NCBI): domain Eukaryota; kingdom Metazoa; phylum Chordata; class Aves; order Apodiformes; family Apodidae; genus Chaetura; species Chaetura pelagica. The sequence continues at coordinate 281,216 of NW_009953209.1, read as the reverse complement.
GGGAATCTGAGCAATTCCCTAAAATCCTGCTGCAAAGGAGGACACCTTTATCTATAATGAATGTGTGGCTCCTAAGGAACAGTGGTAAAGCCCTTTTGCAAAGTTTATGAACAATTTATTCCTGTTTTTTTTTGGTGGTTAATGGACGTTCCACCAACATTTCCTTATATTTCATAAGTATTTGCTAAATTTTCAATTCCAGTGGCTGCAAACTAATAAATTGTTTCTAATAAATCCCTTCCAAAATATCATTTTTTTTATCTTTCACAGGCCTCAAATATATTTTTACACACATTCGAGGCAAAGAACTGCAAAATTCTTGGATTTTTCCAGTAGAATATTTTTGAATTGTGCTTCATCTATGGTAGCTATCATTTTAGGGATAATTACCTTTTGCCTATAGAATTCCTCTAAGAATTGTTTCACTAGCTTAGACCAATGGTCCATGTAGCCCAGAGATGCTATTTAAGGCAGAAATTTGAGCCTGGCTACTACTGTTGTGTGCACAAGTATGTTCATTCTCACAGGCAAGGTCTTCCTCTGACATCTGGAGACTTTTTTCAGTGATGTCCAGTGATAGGACAAGGGGCAATGGGTGCAAACTGGAGCACAGGAGGTTCCATGTGAACATCAGGAAGAACTTCTTTCCTGTGAGAGTGCCAGAGCCCTGGGCCAGGCTGCCCAGAGAGGCTGTGGAGTCTCCTTCTCTGGAGACATTCCAACCCCCCTGGCCACGTTCCTGTGTGATGTGCTCTGGGTGCCCCTGCTCTGGCAGGGGGGTTGGACTGGATGGTCTTTCAAGGTCACTTGCAACCCCTAAGATGCTATGATTCTGTGATTTCAATGTCAGACTCACCAGATCTGATTCTGCTGGTCTGCTTCTCGGTATCGTACTAGATCCTCCACTGGTGGCTGCACATCCCCAGGTATTTCCCCATATCACAATATGACATTGTCAACACTGGAAGCTGAAAGAAAAGGAGGAAGGATCACACTGTCTGAATTTAGTCATCCAGTTTAGAAAGCTTAGAAATGCTTTCTGCAAGTCTCCTTGCAATACTGTAGGGAATACCTACCAGGAAGTTCAGGTATGGGAAGTGGCCTTTGTAGATGCCTTTGTAATCTAAAACACATGATAAATATTCTGCTGATCTAAGAGCATTTGCTTTGGGAGAGGAAGCTTTTACTTCCTTTGCAAGAACAAGTCTAGGAGAAAATGTCTGCAGTGTGCTGTGAAGAGCTGACAAAGAGGGAAAAATAGAGGATTGTTTGTTAATTCAGTGGAATAATTTGTTGTGATATTGCACTGAGATATGAGGAGGGTAGAGCTCAGGCTTTAATTTCTCTCATGTCTTGGGCTAGCCTAGAAAAAAAATCTGGGTGGTATTAGAAAAAAAATAAAGACCTAAGTATTGTCAAAAAATACTACTGTCCTTTCTGGTGAAATATGGTTCAAAGTAATTCTGGTTTAATGTATTACTGCTAATATACTCAATATCACTTGAAAAATCTGTTTTGTCCATGCCAGATAAACCAAGACTTTTTCTTTTAGTACTGGATTTGAATATTACTATGTAAAATTGGTAGTGAGTACTCACAAGATGACACCAGAAAGTCCACACCAGCAATAGTATTAACCTTAGCTTAGCAGCACTGGTAGAAATCTATTGTTGATGCAAAAGTCTAGCTGAGAGTAAAATTATATCCATGAATTTCACTGTGATTTCTTGCACCTGTTCAGCTTTCTACTCCTCCTCTTTCAATTTTCTTGTTGCATGTTCCAAACTCAGCTGGGCTGAAGATAAACTAAACCAAGAATCCCATAATTCCTCATTTTTGCAGGTTGCTGTGGGTTTAATCTCTCCACAGCAAAGTCCCCTTCCATGCCCTTGTGCAGAATCCAGCAACACTGAAGAGATTTGTAAAATACTTGCTGTGATTTTTTCAAAGTTGGTAAGACACTTAATGCCTGAATGTGTCCAGAAGGATAGTAGAGAGCCCAGGGTCTTGCCTGTTGGCTTCCCAGTGGAGAGAGAATCACTGCTTTTCTTATTTGTACTCTAATGTGCTTCATTTCAAGCCATACTACTAATTCAGGAAGGAGAACTGTCCAGTAACATGCAGGGTAATCTTTTCCTCCAGGAATTTTTATCTCTGTGCTAAACAGTAGCTTCTCAAGAATTATTCAACCCTGAATATTAATCAATAAGAGCTGGGGGGAAAAATCCACAGACAGTGTTGTCCCTCTTTTCTAAATATTTTTCTTTGAGCTCAAAAATGCAGTGTAGCAAGTGTACTGAAACACCAACATTTGACAGCATGGTAAGAATAAGAATCAAGAAATGGTTTTTGGAACAATTGTAACTGGCCAGACAGTCTCTGTGTTTGAAGTGAGTTGGACAAAGATACCTCCAACACGTGTGCATAAGCACAAACCTGTGCACATATATTTGATGGGTTTTGTTTTTTTTTCTTTACTGAAGAAAGGCTTTCTCAGCACAGTCAGCTCCTTGTGCCAAAGTGAATTTTCAAGTACTACTGGCTTAGATAGCATTGGCCTTATCAAATAGTGTTGCTTGGTCCTGTCCTTTCTGAAAACATTAACAAGTATCCAAAGAAAAACCACAAAACTGGTGAAAGATGTAGAGGATAAGTCTTATAAGGGGTGGCTGGGGGAACAGGAGTTGCTTAGCTTGAAAAAAAGAAGTCTCAAGGGAGACCTTATAGCTCTCTACAACTACCTGAAAGGAGGTTGTAGCAAGGTGGGTGTCAGTCCCTTCCCCCTAGTAACAAGTGATAAGGCAAGAGGAAACAGACTCAAGTTGCTCCAGGAGAGGATGAGATTGGATATTGGGCAATAATTCTTCACCCAAAGGGTTATCAAGCATTGGAACAGGCTGCCAGGGAACTGTTTGAGTCACCATCTTTAGAGGTATTTAAAAGATGTGAGGAAATAGCACTCAGGTAAACTTGGCAGTGTTAGGTTGGACTCTGTCATCATAGAACTGTAGAATTATTTGGGTTGGAAGGGACATTAAAGATCATCTAGTTCCAGCCCCCTGCCATGGACAGGAACACCTTCCAGGTGTTCAGGCCAGTCCAGCCCCCTGCCATGGGCAGGAACATCTTCCAGAAGACCAGGTTGCTCAAACCTGGCCATGAACACTTCTAGCAAGGGGGCACCCTCAGCTTCCCTGGGCAACCTGTTGCAGTGTTTTACCACCCTCACAGTCAAGAACTGCTTCCTAATGTCCAGCCTAAATCTCCCCTCTTCCAGTTTAAAGCTATTGCCCCTCATCCTACCACAGGATACTCTTGCAAAAAGTCCCTCCACAGCTTTCCTGTAGCACCTTAAGATACTGGAAGGCTGCTATAAGATGTTCCCAGAGCCTTCTCTTCTCAACTCTCTCAAACTGTCTTCATAGGAGAGGTGCTCCAGCCTGATGTGGCCTTCCTGTGGACTCCTCCAAGAGTTCCATGTACATGCTGGGGTCTCCAGAACAGGGCACAGGACTCCAGGTGGGGTCTAACAAGAGCAGGAAGATGTGAGAATGGCTGAAACTGCCAATGGTAATGGTTGACTTCACTCTGATGTAGGCATTAATATTTCTGTTCCTTAAGACTGGGCAGTTTGACTTGATCTCTTTGGATTCCTTTTAGCTGTGCTGTGTTTCCTTGCCAGAAGGCCTCTACTTGTGTGCTAGTGTGAATCCTGCATTCCTTTTTGAATATTATCAGAACTAAATTAATTCCTTTCTCAATACCTGAACTAGCTTGACTTTGACAGAAACCTCAGTCACTCTTCTTTAAGGATAGGAATTCTCCTTTCCAAACAATGATAAATATAAGTAAAGGTGTTAGGAAACCTTCACCTTTAAAAATATTGTTGTTCTTTTCAAAGAGCAGACAACAGGAAAATATTTTCACTTATCTTTTTCCTTTCCTCCTGCAATTATCATTGGTTTTAACAGCTTTAAAAAAAACTTTTGGAAGAATGTTCCTTCATAAACCAAAGTGCAGATCAAGTGGAAACAGGACATGGTTAAACTCAAGGTACAAATTGCTTCATGCAGCAGCAGATGGTTAATCAGGCGATATCACTGCAGGAGTGAGTTGTGTGCCACTGGTATTAGCAGCTGTAGCTTTGAACTCAAGCTTGGAATAAGAAATGCCAAGCATTCTGCCTTTGCATTTGTCTTCTGACTGGCAGAACAAGATAAGCATTCACAGGTACAAGTCCTGTTTTGAACCTGGGATTTAAAACTCAGGTAAAGAGATTATAGTGCAAATTTTGTCAGTACAAGTGTGATTTTATTATATTTTGTGGTTTGTTTTTTTTTTTTTTTAAAGAAGCTGGACTGTGACTGGTATTTATGCTGGGAAGCAGGAAGATCAGAGACAACTCAGCTTGTGCTTAATGTACTCAGAAGTAGAGTGCTCATATAGACATGGCTCTGCACCTGAGTTGGAAACATGGTCTTACTAACATATGAGAGTTGTTAACACCAGAAAATCCATCTAGCAGATTGATCTCCCTTTCATCCTGGGTGCTGCTGCTCAGCAGCAGGTATTTGTGTAAGAATATGAAAAAGAAGAGGAGAGATTCTTGCTAGAATTTGGTGAAAAGCTACACTACTTCTGCTGTTCAATGCACTCTCCATGCACAGCACTGTACTGTCCTGTGTTGCATTACAGCTCATTTCTGCTCACTACTTATTTGTCCTTTCTTTGTCTTCCCAGTTTTGCTTGTATTATGTTTAGCACAACAGGGTCATGTTTGCCATCAGGAGCTGATTAGATTAATACATTGTTGTCTTTTTGAAGAGCTCTAGATTCTATTTCTTCATCTAGGTGTGCTGCTGCTTCTTTCTTCTCTGGTGCTAATCCAGCTGGGATCCAGGAATACATATCAGATTATTTTCAGCAGAGACAAATTTTCTGCTGCAGGAATCTAAATTATTGGTGCAGAAAAGTAACTTAAATACTGTCCCCATCTCCACTGTGGAGGAGGAGTGGTTAGTGCAAACTCAAGTCTGTCAGTTGTGTTCTTCTCATTAAAAATCCTGTTCCTTAGAATACATCTGGGTGAAGCAGAAGGTGAGAGTTTTCCAGAAGCTGATATATAAAAACTGAGGCTAGATCAAACTTGTGCACAGAAAAAGGTTTGGGTTGGAAGGAAATACTCAAAGATCCTCCAGTTCCACCCCCCCTGCCATGGGCAGGGATACTTCCCACTATACCAGGTTGCTCAAAGCCCCATACAACCTGATCTGGGACACTTCCAGTTACAGGACATCCACAGCTTCTCTGGGCAACCTGTTCTAGTGTCTCACCACCCTTATCATAGAATCATAGAATCTTAGGGGCTGGAAGGGACCTCGAGAGATCATCTAGTCCAACCCCCCTGCCAGAGCAGGGTCACCTAGAGTACATCACACAGGAACTCATCCAGGTGGGTTTTGAATGTCTCCAGTGAGGGAGACTCCACAACCTCCCTGGGCAGTCTGTTCCAGTGCTCTGTCACTCTTACAGTAAAAAAATTTGTCAAGAATTTCTTCCTTAAGTCCATTCTACCCTCTTTCAGTTTAAAACTGTTGCCCCTTGTCCTGTCACTAAAAGCCCTGGCAAAAAAGGCCATGTCTTTCTTGTGCTGGGGGCCCCAGAAATGGAAGCAGCACGCCAGGTGGGATCTAATGAGAGAGGAGTAGATGGGCAGAACCACCTCCCTCAACCTGCTGGCCACACTTCTTTTGATGCAGGTCAGTATCCAATTTGTTTTCTGGGCTGCAAGCACACATTCCCAGCTTATATCCCATTTTTCATCCACTGGTATCCCTAAGTCAAGCTCTGCAGGGTTGCTTTTGCTCCATTCATCCCCCAGTCTGCACTGATATTGCTGATTTCCCTGATCCAAGAGCAGAACCTTGCACTTGGTCCTGAAAAACGTAATGAAGTTCAGATGAACCCACTCCAAACCTGTCCAGATCCCCCTGAATGGCCCTTCCCTCCAGTGTTGCCTGCAAACTTGCTGAGGATGCATTTAACCTCACTGCTAATGAGGATGCTAAACAGCACTGGTCCCAGTATGGACCCTTAAAGAACACTGCTCTTTGGATGCAGCCATCCAGCCAAGTCCTTATCCATCTAACAGTCCATCCATCAAACCATATCCATCCAGTTTAGAAGTAAGAGTGTTTTGAGGCACCATTTCAAAGGCCTTGCAGAAGTCTAGGTGGAGGACATCTATAGCTTCTCCCTTGTCCACTGATAGCCACTCCCATGGAGAAGGCCACCAGACTGGTCAGGCACAATTTGCCCTTTCTTGAATCACAGAATTGTCCTGGTTAGAAAAGATCTTTCAGATCATCAAGTTCAACCATCACCTAACTCTACCAACCACTAGCTTAAAGCTACCAAGTCTCTGTGCTCAACTGTTTGTGTGTAGGGTGGATCAAATTGCACACCAAAGGACTGGCTTGTAATGGCAATGCCAAAGTGTAGCATTTTAGGAGTCACTGAGGGAATCTGATTATTTAAATGTGTTGAGAGAGTTTTATTCTACTCAGAAACCTATGCTTAGAAATACCTAGGACTGAAAAAACAAACACTGTTTTGAGAAAAGTACTGAAGGTTCCCTGAATGGTTCCTGATGTATAAAATCCATACAGCCTGCAGTGGGATTTAGATAAAGCCATTTTCCACCATGTTGTTGTACCTGTTTTCTCAGCTGCTATCATCTCATTAAAGTAGCTATGGGGGTGGTGGAGGTGGCAAGTAATTGATCTGCTGGACACACCTTGAAGTCATAGAAACAATGAGATGTACAGGTGTGATTTACAGATTGAACCAAAGTCCCTTTCCTGCCTACTGAGAGGATTACTTGTGTTAAATACATTGTTGTTCTAACCTATCCAGAACTGGGATAGAAAACACCATCAAGTTAGAAAGTTCTGAGGTTAAAAATAAAATAAAAATAATTAAATCATTTTAAATGCCTATATTAAAAAAAAATTAAAATCAAGCTTTTCCTTTTTGGACCCCTGTATATCAAAAGTTCTCTTGAGGCACTGCTTAATACCTCTCCTACTCAAATACAGTGGACTATTAAGTTTACAGAAATCTCTTTTCAAGGAATCGACCAAGTTGTCCTAGATGCCTCTTTTTGGTGTGTTACAAGTTGACAGAGCCAGGCTCAGCTTCCTGCTGCTTCCTTAACTCTGTTCCTGTTTCTCTCTTGATCCACATCCCAGTCCTTGTTGGATGATGAGGTAAAATCATTACAATATAAAACTTCAGCACCAAAATTCCCTGTGTTCTCCATGTCTGCATATAAGTACCCACCCAGAGACAAGCTTGTTTTTATGCCTTGGGTCTCATCTTCATGTGTCATTGCAGAGGGATGTGAGGCTTCATTGCCACTGGGCATGAAATTCTTTGAGAACAGCCACCTAAACAAGTGAGCACTCACTCCTGCTGTGATCTATTTTAACCACTGCTTTCATTGCCTTTACCCACAATGATTTTTGCACTTACCTGGAGCCTCGTAGTCTCTATGACAACAGCAGAATTAATGTGTGACATCGTTTGTGTTGCTGGGCTCTCTGCTGCTGATCTGCTTAGCCTACCTAGGGGGTGATGATCCTGCCTTATAATGAATGCATTTCTTCCTTCAAGAAGGACTAAGTTGTCTGTGATGGTTGATCTATATTTGTGTACTGACTGACATGCAGCTCATTATAACATTCTGAGGGATGACTCATCTTAAAAAGAGGTGACTCATGCTGCTGGAAGCAACTTCAACTCAACTTCCCTGTTGGTTTTTTCTTCAGAAAATTAACATCCTACCCACCTTGGAGATGTGTGAAAGTATGGGTGCAATGCTGATGTCATAGCTCCTTCAACAGGCAGTTTGAAGGCTCTCCATCCTTGCTCTCCTATCAGCAGGAGAAATCTGATACTTCCAGGCAGGGCTGTCATATGGAAAACATTCCCAGTAAATCTTCCATTCTTCTTGGTAGCAGCAAGGTCTTAGTTTAAGTGCTGCTCTAGTTTTGGGCTTTGCTCTTCAAAAAAGACACAGGATACAATAGAGGATGACAGGATGTCTTCAAAAACATCCCAGGCGCCTGAAAGAATGGAAGTGATAAAGTCTAAATTCTGTAGGAAAAAGACTAATGATAACTATCTTTAAAATATGAAACAGCAAGAGTGTTGAATATTAGCAAACACTTCAGTTCCAGGTACATTGATGCAAGCAATAAACTACAGGAGGTAGGAAGGAAGAGACATGGACAGTTGGTTTCCCAGATCCTTGATGACACCTGGTCTTCTGTAAGTACATTAGATTCAGACAAGACAGATGTGGGGTAAATATTATATTGTTGTTCAGCTCTTTTCAGCCAAATACCCCAAAGCTGTTCATCCTCAAACTGCAGAAAGGGAAAGAAAAGAACATGAAACTGGAGTGAATTGACCAGCATGATCCACAAAGCTATAAACAGAAGCAGGAACTGATTTTAATCTGCAAAGATGTAGCCTTGCCCCTTCATGTAGTAAAGTCTGAGAACAGGGCTGAAGCCCAGAAGAGGCAGCAAGACAAACAAACCATGTAGATATAACTATCAAGACCTGTTCCTAGAGGGAATCTTACTGAGGTTCTTGAACCATCTGATCTGAATGATAGCACCAACTACTGAAGAAGAATCCACAGCCTGCAAAACAGGGGAACATATTCCAATTATTTTTATAGGTCTAGGAATCAACATCTCTTTCTTGACTTGCATTCCCATGGATCTTCCTGTTGGGAATGCCTTATACTCAAGGTTTCAGTCTAAACTACACATAACTCATTGAACAACTGGTCTCTGAAATAGCTCACAGCTTCCCCACCAGAGAGCTTGATCAATAGCATCAGATTGACACTCAATGCAATTAATTTGTTGGACGTGTTAAATTCCAATCAAAACCCCATTTTGATAAATTGGAAGATATTTATTGATTCCAGTACACTTTGGATCACAGCCTTTGAACTGAAGCACTTTCATCTAAACACCAGGGACTCATTCAGGCATTTATCTAGTGAAAGTAAAAGAGAAGGAACTATATAGGCTTATTATAAATCACACCTAAAGGGATGAAGTTATTTGTACTAATGTTGAGAGATCTGATGTGCATCTGCTTGGGATTTTGTATGGAAAAATTAAAATACATCCCCACAGCTGTGGAAAGAAGTTGGTGACCTGAAAATTGCTCATGAAAAATGATGTCCTTGAGAACCTTATGAAGATTGCATGGTAAACAACCTCCTCCAAATTATGCTGAAGGGTCAAGCTGTATAAAAACCAAAGTAAAATATTACTAATTCTTGCTAAGACACAAATCTTACCACACATAAGGCAAAAAGGAGATAAGGTGGAAAGTTACCAGCCCATGCTACAACCTGCCAAATACTTCAGCTTATGCTGTGATTCCTGCTCATAAATTTAGAAGAAGGGAAGGAAAAGACAAGGATCTAGAGTTAGATACATCCCAAAGGCCTCAAAGGCGGACTCACTGTCAACTGTCAGACCTATAAAGTTCAGTTTTGATACACAGGACCTTGCACAGGTATAAATAAACCAATTGCAAAATCTTTATCATAGACAGGAAGATGAACAGGGGCAAGGATTCCATTGAATTGGACAGGTTGGATTTCCACTGAAATTAGCAGCAGTTGTGGTTGTTGTTTCATTTTTATAGTCAAGTGTTGGCACCCAGTAAAAACTCACTAACAGAAATACATTTTCCAGATCAAACTTTATCACAAATCCAAGTGAAACCTGTGGAAAAAAAAAAAAAAAAGGTAAAAAAAAAATAATTGGGGAAGAAGTTTCATTGAATAGCTGAAACCTTTCAGTCTTTACCAAGTGAATTTTTTATTTCCAAAATACTTGAGTCTGACAGTCTTGAAATGCAATTTTTCAGACTTTTGCTTTTAAAGCCTTTGTCTTCAGTAAGTGTTCCTTTTTGGATAAAACAAAATATCCACACAACAAAGTAATGCATGAAATATAAAAAAATGCTGCCACGAGGGGAGCAAATGAAGTATGGTGCCCAAAAGAAATGCCAAGAAATGCCACATATTTTTGTTTATTTCCTTCAGAAGGACCTAATTCAATTAAATGTTCCTTTGGGTTAACCACTGACTGACCTGAAACATTCAAGGACACACAGCAGTTCTGTGAAAAAGACCTCTTAGCACTGCCAATAATTTACCTCTCACCTTCTTTCCTTACCAAGTCAGATATGATAAAGCACAAAAGTCTTGCAAAGAAGATACTCTAGGTCTAATGCAAAATCCTTTGAAGTCAGTGGGAGTCTCTTCTCATTGACTTCAAAGGGCTTTAGATCAGGCATTATTACAACAGTTCCAATAATGCAGTATGAGCACAGTGAATTAGGTCTTGGTTCCATAATATCCATATTGGCCATAACAATGGTCTGGAAGAACAAATTCTGGATACAATTAATTGAAATTACCAAATTATTAAAGTTGTTAACCTTAGAGTTCATCATCTTGATGGTAGGAGTTTATTAAGCAAAATACCAAAACAAAACATTTTTGAGTGTCTACAGTTTCCATAGTGGTGTTAATATTCTTAGAGAAAAAATAGCCTTAAAAAAACATAAATATTGGGCAATTCAGGCCAGATTTTAACATGTTTTTCTTATTCATTCTACATTTTGGCCCTGACCAAATGGGACATTCATGGGACATCCATGGAAGGAGTTTATCATCTACATGAATATGAATAAAAGTGAACACTTTGGTCTCATGCTTTTGCATTGATCTTCTTGCTAAAGTCTTTCAGAATGTCTGCAATTAGTTTTCAACCATCACTTTCTATTCCTCTTCCATATTTCTCATGTTTCTAATGTTTAGCTTTTCTTTTTAGCTTTGCTTTCACCGTTATATTTCAGAAAGTGCAGGGCTATTTTCTCTTTGTATCAAGTCAACACAAATTCCACCAACTCATAAAGAAGCTGTGATTAAATAATAACTGAGAGTCTCATGAAGTATTCATTAGTTCTCTGAACAGAGAACAGAGCTACACCATGCTATTCCCACAGATGATGACTGAGAGGCATGGAAGGGAGCTGACCTGCATGCTGCTATTGAATTTACTAAGCTCACAGGGAGCAAAACCACTGCTCCTTTACACCTAAACCATGCCCTGATTCAGCAAAGTAGGTGAAACTCTGTTTAATCTTGTTTGTCTACCTTGATTCTACTGAATTGGTGTGTAGCACAGACTTAATTTCTCTGATGAATATGGAGCAGATATATGTTTTCATGCAACCACGTGTGCCAAGTTAGTTATAGGAGCAGATTCCCATAGTGAGCTATTGAATAAATAAGACTTTCTCAGCTTGATTTTTTTTTCTGGAAGCCTTTTAATGTTGTTTTCTTTCTTTTTCAACCATCTTACTATCAAAATAGAAAAGATAACAGAGATAAATGCTGTCTAGTTGATTTGTAGACGTTTCAAGACTTTGGTAAATCCTGACCTTTATTTTAAGCTAGGAAGGGAGATTCTCTCAGCTTAGACTGTAATAAAAATTTCATCCCCTCATAACTCTTTTTATTACCTTTCATACTATGTTGAGGGTCAAGCCCTTGTGCTTCAAGAACTCTTCTGCACTTTAGATGCTTCACTGGAAATCAAACAGATCTCTGCTGAGAATGTTTCAGATCACTGTCCTCCAGTGTATCCCCTCTTGGAGGGATGGACATTGACTTGCCCCAAGTCCACCCATCTAGCAGGGGAAATGTGCCCTCACCTGTTGGAGACTTCTAACTTGTACACTCCTATTTTAGAAAACACCCATGGTTCCTATTACTTCCCCACAAGGAAAACAAAATAATCCCCAAAAATCTTTTCAAAAATCCCCAGAAAACCCCAAACTCTTGAGAACTAAAAGGCTTCTGGTTTGGACCACGATTTTTTAAGGTATTTTCCAAAATGTCTTCTTTTTCTTCCCTTTTGCAGGTGCATTCAGCTTTAAATGAGCTAGCAGAAAGCATCTTCCCTAAACAATCTGATAAATAATAAATAACTGATAAATAACTAAATAACAAATAACTGATAAGTTCAGTCTCCTTTAATCGATTGTAAACAAAAGAATAACACCTGAGTTGTGTAAATTCCTCTTCTATTTTTCTGTTTACCTTCTCCTCATTCCTTTGGGTTTGGATTGTGGGGGTTTTTTTGGTGGTGGTTGTTTGCTTGTGTTTCCCCCCTCCTATTCTTTTCATATATCTTTTTGAATAAGCAACAGTTTGTCCTTCCTTCTCTTCTCCCATCCACCCTCCTCCCTTTTTTAACTTCCCTGATTTCATTACTCCTCTCTACCTCCACAGTCTCATTTCATTAATGGCCTCAAGTGCTGCCTCACTCTCCGCCCACATGTCACAAGGGAATCAATTCATCAGGTTTCTTGATCAAAGGCTCTTCCATCTCTCCAAAAACTTTGGCTTGGAAGCAACTCTGTGCTGTTCAATCGTCGGATTCTGGCACCATCACAACTGGTGGCACTTTTTTCCCCTCTCCACAGAAAATGATCTTCACTGCAAATACTTTAGGTAGGTATCAGAAAAATCTGCAGGAATAATTTTTGCAAAGAAAAACCCTTAAGTGGAGCTTCATCCACATTAAAATTTCAGAAGACAACAGATTAAGCACTTCAAGTTGTAAGAACATGTAAATTCTGGGGACATTTTACAGAAGATGACTGCCATGCATCTCAGGTTTTTGGATAACAGCTACTAGGGACTCTATTGTCTCTTTATTCTGGTGCTCTTTTAGGTGGCAGTGGGTTGGTTGCTTATTTAGTCTTGTCACCAAACAAGCTCTACTGATGAAACAAAATATATTCAACGAATCACTTGAATCCAAGAGCCAGGATAAGGAGATGAGGATGAACATTGAGAAGATGAGATGTCATGGCTGTTAATTTTCTTTTAGAATCAGTTCTAACAAATAACTGCATTTCTATCACATTTAGCAAGGATGACAAAAAACTAATTAGTAGGACTTTTCAGTAGTATGGCTTTTCCAGATCTAGAAACTTGGTTTGGTGCAAGAACACTACAAGACAATCTGGTGGTGCAAAGTGAGGGAAAACAGAGTAGATGAGTATCATTAGCTCCTAAATGTCAACATTCTTTCAGAACATGACCAGCTCCCAGTTCTTAATGAGATATGCACTACTTAATCTGGGCTTTAAATACAGTATCAGGAAGGCAACCAAATGTGTAAGACTAAATTTTATCATCAAAGATTGTCCTGTCATTCATAAACTTATTTACATACCTTTTGATCGTGACCCTCTGCTAACAGACCCAGGTTTAATCTGCCATGAGGGCTGATGAAATTCTATGTGTTACGAAGAATAAAGGGAATTTAAAATAGTACATGTGCCAGTACTGTCAGACATGGGTTCCTTGCTGAAAACTGACCGGGTATGTTCAAACCAGAAGAGAACAGGAAAAGAAAAATGGACAAAAAGAGCCTTTGAGCCACCACCAAGGGGCAAAAAAAAAAGGGACAGCAGAGAAGATCAGACACTTTGCTGGAAAGATGCACACAAGCTAAAAGGGAAATTTCTGGTGGAAATGCAGAGCTCACAACCACACAGTTCACCTGTACAAAGACCTAATTCTAAACCCTTCTGATGTGTATAAACTTCACAAGTCATAAAGAGAGCTCCCCTAGTCCCCACACTGCCAGAGATAGGAAGACAAAGCAGTCCAGATACCCTGGATTGTACCAGGATAGTTGTCCAGGGGCAGAATAGACATGATGTCATCCAGACCTGCTGGACTAGTTCAGCTCACAGGACCCACCTAGTCCCATGTTCTGTCTCCAGCAAAGTATATATGATACTTCCCTGCTCTGGGACTACTTGCAAAGCATGGAATTTTCTGACATAGTTTGTTGGTCTGTTCTGAAATGTCTTCATGGTTCTTTCTTCCAGGTCTTTCATTCATTCCCCCCTTGAATTCAAACCTTTCATCCACAAAGTCTTTGGAAGGGTGTTGAACAGATAGGCCTGAAGAAAGAGGTGATTTAATTTGTGCTGCAGGTGGCTTTTGCTGTCCTTGTTTGGTAATTCTTGATGCTTGTACTAGCAAAGAGTGATCAGTCAGTCCCTCCCTCTCCTCTCCATGTTATTCATGGTTTTGTAATAACTACCTTCAGTTGTCTTTTGCTTAGGATGGAGAAATGTAATCTATCCAGTCAACCCCTTATTTGGGGGGAAAAGATGGGTTGTTCTCCACAGGGAGCTTCTCCAGAGTCTCAATATCCCTTGCTGCCTTCCTCACACCTTATTCCATTTACAAGTTTCATGCAGTATTAAAAAGGTAGGAGAACCAGGGATACATAGGGTGACATAGTTATTTTTCCTGTTCTACTGCTTTCCTAAAAAATCCTAAAAACTGATTTGCTTATTTGACTGCTGCTGAGCTTGTTTGCTATTTTCATGAAAGATCAGACTGACATTTTCATGGAATCATCCACCTGCTACAAGTCTAATGTCTTGCTTCTGGCTGGTGTCAACCTCGAGCCATCACTGTGTGAGGCTAAGATTGTTTCCCTTTAGATCTGTCTGCAGTAAATTTTATTTGCTATTCTCTTTATTTTCATTTCATTGGTTGTGCTTTGGATTCGTGCTGAAAACACACACAGGAGAATTTATTCATGCATTTCTTTTTAGCCATGTTTTGATGAAGTCAAATGTGGTTATTAGCCAATGGTAGGAATTTTTGTCAATTCTTCTGCACTTTGGCAGTGGACTGAACTTGGTACAAATGCAAAAGTTCTCCTTCACTTCATGAAGGTTGGACTAAAGATAAGCCAGATTTTGTAAGGTCTAGGCAGCCTAGGTTGAACTTCATGTCATACCATGAAGTGTGAAGCCAGATTTTGTAAGGTCTAGGCAGCCTAGATTGAACTTCATGTCATACCATACAAATATTAGCTTCTGTTAATATTTATCTTCTCTCACTACATCTTAACATTTCCATTGGAGTCAGAGGACAGATGCAAAGCCCTTGTCAGGGCTTGTTGGAACCTGGGAGTTAGAGATATTGAGATCACATACAGAGGGAGAACTGTCATAAATTACGGCAGAAGCACTTGCTGTATCTGGCACAGCTGTCCAAGGAAGCAGGCTGGGCTGACTCCAGACCTGATGATAGACTGACTCAGGCCCTTGGCTTTTATTGTCTGTCAGCCAGACTGGCTGAGAGTCAGATTTGCTCTGCAGTGGTACAGTCCAACATAGAGATATGGACTAGCTTGGAGTCACTGGACCCACTGAGTATGCTAATGGGGATGTTTTTTCTGTCCCCAGCTGTCATGGGTATGAAGAGACATGTGAAACAGCAGGAAGAGTTGCTCTGAGTTACTGAAGCAGATGAGATGGCTATGAAGGATGGTAGTTTCCTCTGAACAAGCCTCTTGGGCATGTCATTAGTAAAATTAATTACTTTGAGTGGCATTGTGTGGGACTGTAATCTGTGAGCACAAATCAGGAGGTGCTGATCAGCTCCTTCTAGTCTCATAGCTCATTATGGTCCTGCAGAAAAACAAGGAATGTGCCTATATGTGTTATTAGCTTTCTGTCCTGCTGGTACATGATGATTATCTGAAATGCAATAGTTTCCCAAACATTGCTGAAGCTTTTCCCTGCCATGAACAAGCTGGATGGCACTCCCCCTTCCACCTCCCATGAGACACCACTCACTCACTGTCCTGGCACTACACTGGTCCTTCTTGCAGAGTGACAGTTGCCTGCTCCTCAGCTTCCCAAGCAAAACCCTCCTGTAGAGTTCTCCCCACCACCTTCAGTCCAGCCTGCCCTTTTCAGCTGGCCATGCTAAAGGAGGTTGTTGTTGGGGTTTTTGGTTTTGTTTTCCTAGATGAGCTTCTAACACCCTGAGAAACTTCAGTCTGTAAAATGCTGTTCAGTGTGTATTTAACTTGCTCTTATGGTTTAGTTCACAGAAGCTCCATGTATGTGGTAATCCAGACTAAAATGCTGGCTTGTTATTTCTAAGCACAGAGTTTTGCTGCAGATGCACCTTTAAGCCTTTGCAAGAAAGAAGTACATGGTCAGAAAGGGCTACAGGGCTTTGCTGAATAAGGGTGATTTCCTGAACCTGTGTGACAGTGGTTTGAAACCATAAAACTCTAAAGCAGCTCCTTTGATAGTTCCATCAGCAAGAGTCACATTTGTGCCCAGGGAAGGTAAGAAGCAGAAGCTTTGGCTCCAAATTTTATGACAGGTACTGCTGAGACATGTTACTTGATGAATCCTGGATCAGAAATGGAGCCAGCATTGGAATCAATCTTTACTGATCTATAAACAGTTCATACCCAACCTTTAGGGACCTTGTCATGGTAGCTGGGTTGTAGGAGAGGTAATACCCTTGACTCTGCACAGGTTCAGGCACATCAGCTTTTTCTGCAGATCCCTGTGTCTGGAGATGGATTTGAAGGTAAAACAATGGGAAACTTAAAACTGACACAGTTAGGCTGACACAAAACCATCTTGGGGGTTCTGTGTGATTTAATTTACAGAATAGCAGTCTAGCCTTCTTTTATTAGGCAAACATATTCCTCCAAAAGCTAAATGTGACCATACAAAATTGCTAGCTCCATTTACCACCTTTTGGGAGGAATTGAAATAATTCCAACAAGGGTGCCTTTGCCCTAGTGTTTCCTCTGACAGTCACACAGCACTCATGTGCTGGGGAAAAAACCAACCAACCAACCAACAAAAAACCTGCAAGAGAATATTCTATTTCCCTTTCTATTTCTCCTTTTCCATTTCTAGTGAAGCCTCCTACTGTGCAAATTACTTTCCAGACTGTTTACAACACACCTGTACAGTTATTCCCACCCCTTGCTGAGCAGGGCACTGAGTTGCCTGAAGCCAGAACACAGTCCACATGGTCAGTAAAGACAGAGATGAAAAGAGCAAGCTGTCACCTAAGGCTTCTCTCCATCTCCTCCTGCATTTTCTCCACTACCTACAATTTCTGGTTTCCCCTGTTTTCTTTTCTACACGCAGTTCTCTCAGTTGTGCATCTGACTGATTCACTTGCTGAGGTTCACAAAAGCTTATGCTGCAGTTTGTTCCTTTCATGAACTCTTTCTGTCCCTTGTTCTGACGTTCTGAATGCCTTGGAAAGAATTAAGCTACCAAAACAAAATCCCTCCCTCCCTCCCTTCCTTCCTTCCGTCCTTCCTTCCTTCCTTCCTGCCTTCCTTCCTTCCTTCCTGCCTTCCTTCCTTCCTTCCTGCCTTCCTTCCTTCCTTCCTGCCTTCCTTCCTTCCTTCCTGCCTTCCTTCCTTCCTTCCTGCCTTCCTTCCTTCCTTCCTGCCTTCCTTCCTTCCTTCCTGCCTTCCTTCCTTCCTTCCTGCCTTCCTTCCTTCCTTCCTGCCTTCCTTCCTTCCTTCCTGCCTTCCTTCCTTCCTTCCTGCCTTCCTTCCTTCCTTCCTGCCTTCCTTCCTTCCTTCCTTCCTTCCTGTTAGTGGAGGTATCTACTGTGTTAGGTGAATGATTTATTGCTGGTTTGTACTGCTTTTTGCTCTCTGAGGTTGGCAGTAAGCAGGGTTGAACTCATAGCTAACCAGCAGCAAGACAAAAAGACAAGACCCCCTGGACAGCTAGAGGTCAAAGCTGCTTGTCCAGTCTGACAACCAGCAATGGATTGTGCAGACTGGCTGTGAAAGAATGAAGTGAAAGTTCTGTGAAAGAATTAAATCCAAATTTCTAGCCAGAAGCACAGTGGCTGAATTGCCCAAAGATTGTATTTAATAAATGTTCAGGATTTGGGCCCCTTGAACAGGTTTTAAACTGTCACTGTATGAAACACACCAAGAAGGGACTATAGAGAAAGACTGTATCATTCAAATCCTCTGCCAGGCTGGAGTCAAGATCTCAAGAAAGCTTGGCTTAATGCATTTGACCTGTGTATTGTTTAACTGAGATAAGAGACCAACAGCTTTGGACATTTAAAGGAAGAAAAACAGCTGTTTCTTTTGGTTTACATTAATAAAAAACTGGGGAACTTAGCTTTGTTTCCTTTCAAGAGAGTTATAACATTTCAGAAAACTCAGTCATAAAAGGCTAAAATGAAGTCACAGGAGGGCTATTTCTGGTATTTGGGAAGTACAAAGGAAAAGACAATTAACTACCCAAATCCTATTGAAAGTCAATAGCCTGAAGCCACTTTGAAAATCCCAGCACATAAAACTCAATAAAAGCAAACTCAGCAGTAAATGCTGGTCAAGTGGGCTAGTGGTTAGCAGTTACACAGACATGAGTGACCTGAAAACTATCAAGGAAAGACCATAGAGCAGTGGGAGGGGAAGTTAAAGTCTCAGGAGCACAGGTAGTGTTCTCATCAATCCTTCCAGTCAAAGGGAAAGGGCTGGAAAGGGCCAAACTGGAGAAGTCAATGTATGTTTACAGGAGTGGTGCCATAGTCAGGGCTTTGGTTACTTAGAGTGCAGGATTCCCTGTGAGAAGCCTGGTCCCCTGGACCCCACCTGGAGTACTGTGTCCAGTTCTGGAACTTCTGACACAGGAAGGACATGGAGTTCTTGGACTGAGTCCAGAGGAGGAACGTGAAGATGATTAGACACCTGGAGCAGCTCTGCTCTGGACACAGGCTGAGAGAGCTGGGGTTGTTCAGGCTGGAGAAGAGAAGGCTCCAGGGAGACCTTAGAGCACCTTCCAGTGCCTGAAGGGGCTCCAGGAAAGCTGGGGAGGGGCTTGGGACAAGGGCTTGTAGTGAAAGGACAAGGGGGAATGGATTAAAGATGAAGGAGGAGAGTTAGGTTAGACATTAGGAGTGTGAGACCCTGGCCCAGGTTGCCCAGGGAAGCTGTGGCTGCCCCATCCCTGGCAGTGTTGAAGGGCAGGTTGGATGGGGCTTGGAGCAGCCTGGGCTGGTGGGAGGTGTCCCTGCCCATGCCGGGGGGTTGGAACCTTGGGGTCTTTAATGTCCCTTCCAACCCAAAGTAGTCTGTGGTTCTATGAATCCATGAAGTAGCAGAGAAGGTGTGTAGGAAGTAACTGAAAATAAAAACACAAACCAAAAAAAGAAACCCCAAACAAACAAAAAACTCCCCAACCACCAAAAATCAACAACAACCAAACAGACTACAAAAAAAACCCCAAAGTAACCCAAAGTAACCCCAAAGTTTTGGTGTGATTTTTCTGCTGTTTCCTTAGAAGTAGGACAAAACCATTTCCAAACAGGATGCCTTTCCACTAAAAAATCAGCAGTCCAGCCATAGAACAGTAGAACAACACTGTAGGAATTGCTTGGATTAAGATGCAGTCATAAAACCCAATCCCAGTATCAAAATGAGTGCTCATTTCAGACGTGGAGATGATACATTCACCTGATAATTGGGGCTGAGACATTTTTCTTATGAAGCACAACAAGAAGGGTGAACCTAAATCCTTTTGTACTGACTAGGTGATTTAATTCCTGCCTTTCTCCTTTAGCTTTTTTCTTACATGGCTACTCAGCCAAGACACTTTGCATTTCAACTGATTTGCTTTTTATAAGGCTAGCTAGCTATGATTTTGCAATTAACCAGAATATAATGAAAACTGACTTCTTGTTTATCATGATTAGTTTAGTATTCTTTTTAATTAGTCTTAAAATGCTACCAGAAAGCAAAATGCACATGCAGTGAATGGTAGAGATACCTGAGAATCCCAGATGCCAACTGCTGGAGTAATGGTGTTGTGTTGATGTACCATTTTGGATGCTGTGATACTTCAGATGTTACATCCAGGAACCACTTCACTAACCTTGGCACTTGTACCTTGTTGATGCACATCATCCCAGCAATGGCTGTTTTCTTCTTGTATGTTAATGGAGGGACCATTTCAAGACCTGCTGAGGAAATCTTCTCCTTGAGCTTCCTGGCCTTTTGGATCATGCCCACAACTTACTCCTGGCAAGAAAACAAGTATTCCTAAACTACTGAACCATCATTTGGACAATTATAATAACATTTTTTTGTTATTTTCAAAGCAAGTGATTTTCACTGATTATAACATTGATTACAGCATTCAGCTCCTAGCTGGGAAGTTGTTCTTGCAAAGGAAAAGTGCCAGAACATATCTGAAAAGCAACAAATGAGCATCCTGATTAGTTTGCATGGGCCTGTTGGGGAGATTTGTCACTTGTTACAGGTTGAGTGAAGATGCAGGTAGACAGGAAAATATGTACAGAGCTGTCTCCTTTGGCTTCCTTGTCCAGTGAGACAAGTTTTGTTGAGCTGTGCCACTCCAGTTTAACTTCCAGGGGATTTTCTGGATGGATCCCATCAGGGTCAGAGATTCTGAGACCCCAGTGTTTGTGGTTACAAAGCCTACTCCCCTGGGTGGGAAGCAAGGTCAGCTTTTAGATGCAGGTCACTTGAGTTAACCCTTCTAACAAGACATGGTGGGTGTGGGTCTGTGTTTGTCTCCTTTCCTCAAAGCAAACACTGCTGGAGTGTTTAAAGATGTGTGAGAATACTGAGCAGTTGTAAACACCTGCAGGACAGTGCTTAACCCACCAGGAAATAATCCACAGAGCTTTGCAATCTTATCATACCCTGAATATTGGCAGTGGATCATGAAAAGAGCTCCCTTGATTTAGGACCAAAACATGACTATCAGCTGCTTGGCATCACTATTCTTATGTTAGTCCTGATTGCAAATGACAATGCCATGATTAACACAGATCTCTGGTGCTTTCATATTGATCATTTTTCAATGTATATGTTGCAGTTCCTGTTTACTCTCTTCTCTCCTTTGTCACTGGAAGCAAAGTTCTGAAGCTCCAAAAAAATATTTCATCCTTTGTTGCAAGTAGAAGCACACAGAAATATAAAAGTGACCTGACAGAAACCAGACCTTTCAGATCACCACACTTTATTGCTTTTAATTCATGTCATTACCCCATAACATTCTAAAGGACTAGCAGGCCTTTATTTCAAGTTGAGGATCTCCTAGATACTTCAAGACAGAGATATTATTACAGTGTAAAAAGTGGCTTAAAAAAAATCCCCAAACAAAATGGTTTTAAAACTCTGGGCTCTCATTCCATGGGTAGTGATTAAGATTTCTTTTTGAATATGATCTGAAATTTTCCAAGTGATTAAGAAGCAACATTTCATAGCTTTCACTGGTTTTCCACAGTAGAATGATGAAGGATTTCTGTTTTATTCTCCTTTGACATTTGAGATAGATTTATAATATGCATGTCATAGTAATATCAATAATTATACAAATTATTACTAGTAATAAATTGATTCTTGCATTTGTACTGTAGCAATGCATGGGATCCTGCTGTATTAAATATTGGGCTGCTACCATGATGAAGATGGGTTGTTGCCCTGAGGCCTCTACTCTCCAGATAATGTAGTGAATGTCAGAAGGTCAGTGAGTCTAGGAAGTCTGCTCAGATAAGGCCACTAAGGTTTGTTTGTTTCTTTAAATCTTGCCTTAAATTTTCTGAATTAAAAAAAAAAAACCCTCACAATTAACTATGTTGGCACTTCAGTCAATATGTTAACCTGAGGAGAACCATTTTTCATGAAGTATTAGAGGTTATTCTGATCTTTTCCAGGTCTAACAGGTCCCCAGTTATAAGCAGTATAGTTTGCTGAGAACATGAAGACTTTTTGTAATTTTAAAATGATCTTTGGGTTTGATTTTCTTGCTTTGGGGCAGAGATTTGTTCCCTTCAATTCCCATAACTACACTGCATGACATCAAAGGTCATGTTAGAGAAATGGTGTCCAGAAATAGATGGGTACCAGTGGTTCAAAAACATCATAGGAAAAATGAACACTGACAATCCATCTAAGATGTAAATAACCTTTAGAAGAGCCAAGATGAGAATGAGTGTGAGAATGAGCTTTTCAAATACTTCTTTAAATTCATCTTGTTCAAATTCCAGCTGAGAGTGATGTCAGTTATTAAAATTTTGGGGAGAAAACTCGCAGCTGGGGAAAAAAAAAACCACATAAAAGAGAAAAAAAAAAGAGACAGAATAAAAACAGGGCTTAAATAAAAATGAAACAGCAAGAATTAGCCCAAACCAGATGGTAATTAGAGAAAAACACCCCAAGCACTCAACAGCCTGGCCTTGAGACAGGCCTGCAGGACACCTGGGGATGGCAAGGAGCTCTCCCCACAACTCATCTTGGTTATGGCCTGGAGCTCTGGGGAAGAACACACTGAGTAACTGAAATATCTATATTCATATATTAATGAGCTATTATCATACCAAAATACCCACCCACAAGCAAGAGGGACCCCTACTCTTTAAGCATGCATAGTGAAAATCTTGAGCACCACTGTTTTAAATGGGAGCGAGGAGTGAGTTGACCAATCGTGTGTTGGTGATAGAGTAATGTCAGAAATAGAGCTTTTTCTCACATTTTTGGGTAGAAAAGTAGCACTGGTGTTTTTGGGAAACCGAGCTTGCTTTGTGGAATACCACCCTGCTCCCTTTGCTGCACAGAACTGGACATTAAAGCAAATATCTCCCCTGCTCGTGCTCCTTGCACACGGGGTGACAGCCCCTGCTTTTGGGACAATAACAGAAGAGAAAAATCACTGAAACTTTTTATCTTGAACACTTCACAGACATTGGATGAAGGAAATTGTTTTGCATTTCCAAAAGGCTTTGCATTTCCAACATGTTTTTAAATTTTAGCTGAAACAATCAACCCTTGTGGCCCTGCTGAAACCTTTTGTGAGGAGGCCCAAAGGTTTGCTGGCAGGCTTGCCTTGCAGCAAGTGGAGACCTCTGGAATGAAAGTCACAGAAGGCTGTCTTGGAGCTGTGGAGCTTGCTAGGAAGTAAAAAAAAAAATCTAGCCTTCTGCTTAGCTACTCATTCACAGGAAATGTGACCCAACATTCCTTATGGATCAGGCAGAATGGGCAAAGCTGGAGCATGGGCTGTGCATGTGTTAAGACAGAACATGAGACCAGGAGTTGAGCAATTCTGAAAACCTGCAGCCTGGATTGACCCATTGCACTAGTCCCTAGTTTTGGCTAGTTCTACAGTAGCCAGGCTGATCAAACAGTCCTATTATCTGTCCCCATGAACTTGTGCATATAACAGAGCCATAAACAGGACAGGTTTTGCTCAGATGGACCACATTGTGATGGCAGCTGTCCTGGAAGATTGTGCTATCACCATCCTGTTGGCCAAAATAAAACACCTTGGATCAGGCTTCACAGACTGAAAGAGAATTGTGGCCTCACCTCTCCCACCTGGCAAACAGGCAACTGAACAGCTTTGGCATGTTACATATGGGGAAGACTGAACCAGGATAAGAGAGAAGGAGAGTTTCCATCTTGGCAAGCCTGGCAGGCATGCATCTGTTCTCATCCTGAGCTGGCCAAGACCTGCTCTGAATCCTCCTTTTCCTCTGACAGTACAGGAGAAGCTCATAGTGCAACATTATCCCTTTCCTCAGCATGTCCCTCAGGTATGGGCTGAAATGACTATGTTAGTTTCACAGCAGAGATAATTATCTACATGTCATCCAGCCATGAGGTCACAGAAAATGGAACAGATTTAGTTTATTGAGCAGAGAAGGGAACAGGATGAAACAGCTCAGTTTTCTGTGACACCCTGCTGCTGCTCCTCTATCTCAGTTCAGTTCAAAGCCAAGAAAAGATGTATCCATCCTCATTTCTCTTCCTGTCCTGCCACTTGACTCAGACCAAACACACTGCAATGTCACTGGAAGCCCCTAGAGCTGATGGAGGCCATGGCATAAAGACTTGTCCTGTACTTTCACAAGCCTCTTGAACACAATCCCCATTGCACTCAAGAACAAGGGATAACCTGAACCTACATTTTAGACACAGGTTCATATCTCTCATTGCCATGTTTTCATCTTCAGAGTTAAGCATTCGGGCAAGATGGAAGACACACAATCACAGAATTACAGAATCCTAGGGGTTGGAAGTGACCTGGAAAGATCATTCAGTCCAACCTCCCTGCCAGAGCAGGGGCACCCAGAGCACATCACACAGGATCCAGGGGGGTTTGAATGTCTCCAGAGAAGGAGACTCCACAGCCTCTCTGGGCAGCCTGGCCCAGGGCTCTGTCACTCTCACAGCAAAGAAGTTCTTCCTGAGATTCACATGAAACCTCCTATGCTCCAGTTTGCACCCATTGCCCCTTGTCCTCTCACTGGACATCACTGAAAAAAGCCTGGCTCTGTCCTCCTGACACTCACTCTTTACATATTTGTAACCATGGATGAGGTCACCCCTCAGTCTCCTCCAAGCTCAAGAGACCCAGCTCCCTCAGCCTTTCCTCAGCAGGGAGATGTTCCACTCCCTCCATCATCTCTGTGGCTCTGTCCTGGACTCTTTCCAGCAGTTCCCTGTCCTTCTGGAACTGAGGGGCCCAGAACTGGACACAATATTCCAGATGCAGCCTCACCAAGGCATAACAGAGGGGAATCTGCCCCTTGTGCTCTGCCTTCTTTGGGCATCACACTTCAGTGAGAGAGGCTTCCAGCTACACGAGCCACTGACCATCAGACAGAACTACATTATATCCCAGAGATGTACAGGTGGTATTGGAAATATATTTTGCATTTGGTAACCTTGTTTGGCACCAGCCATAGCCAGAGAGGCCTCCCTGTAGAGGCTGGCAGGGCATGAAGTGGACAAGGCTTCTTGCACCTCTCAACCACCATACAGACAAGTCTCCCTGGCAACAGTCATACCAAGAAGATGCCCTCTCTTCCTTGAACTTCCCTCTCATTCATTCTTGCTGTTCCCCCAAGCCTATCCACAGGGTCAGAAGAGCTACTGTTTTGTGCCATTTTTATGCCTGTTCCTTATTTTAGACTACATGCTTTTGCAGAGCAGGTGGAAAAATACCAATTCAGAAAGCTGTCTTTGGAGTCATAAGTCACTCCTTTGAGAGTATAATGAAAACTCTGCTCATCAAAGTTGGCATAAAAGTTTAGCAGCAAGTAACAGTTATTTTTTTTAAGTATATTTGATTGTTAAATTTTATTTTACCTCTACTGTGAGCCAGAAAGCATGAAGGAGTTATTTGTTATGCTCCAAGCACAAGTTCCCTGTTGTTCTGTGGTGATGATGGTTTTCCTGGATCTCAGTAAGAAAAGCCTGATAACAATTGGCTTAACATAATAGCTGTTTTAATAAGACAGACTAAAAAGAGGAGTATAAATATAAAGAAATATATATATAAAGAAATCCATATCCTTTCAGATGCTTGAAACTACACTTTTCTGCAGTGTCAGGCAGACCCTGGATGGATTTTTCCACAGCACAAGGTGAAGAACAGATCCTTTTTGTTTCTGGAGAGAGACACTCTTCCTTTTCAGTGCTTTGAGCTGTTGTTTATAATTTCTTACTAGAAAACAACTTTATTCCTAAAGCATAATCACATGAGCTTCTTGCTGCACTGTGAGATGAAGTCTCAGTTTCAACCACTTACCCTAGTAAGATTAGTAGCAAGTGCATGGCTCACCTGAGAGAACCAGTTAATCAGGAAGACAGGACTGCAGAATTTTGCCTGGTGGAAGACAACAGAAACTTAATTACTGAGATAGAACATTAAGCTTCTGGTAAATTGCACTAATTCTTGGCACCACCTTTCCCTGACTTCTTTCCAGTGCAGATTCACATGTGTGGTTTAACAGGGAATGTCATTGGATCTACACTCCTCGAACTGGAATCCAACAAGGTAACCCTATGTCAGATGAACACAGAAATACGTGCTCATCATTAAATATTGGCCCTAAAGCTGGTCTGCATTGATCTAGGTGCATATATTGCCCTGAATCAGCACACAAGAGACAAATCCAGCTCTCTGTGGTGATGCTGGACAATTTTCAACAACCACAGTGGGCAATGTACAGTACGAACTGTTAGTAAGACTTCAAAAGGATTCACAGGTGCACAGAATGGTAGGGGTTGGAAGGGATCTCTGAAGATCATCTAGTCCAACCTCCCTGCCAGAGCAGGGCCACCAGAATCTAGGGCAAGTCAGGCAGAAATGCTTACAGATGGGTCTTGAAAGTCTCCAGAGAAGAAGACTCCACAACCTGTTTGGGCAACTTGTTTCAGTGCTGTGTAAAACTTACAGCAAAGAAGTTTTTCTTCATGTTCAAGTGGAACCTCTTGTGCTTAACTTGCATGCCTTGCCCTTTGTCCTATCACAGGGCACCACTGAAAAGAGATTGGCCCTTCCTTCTTGACATCCACCCTTCAGGTATTATCCAATCCCCTCTCAGTCTTCTCCAGACTAAACAGCCCCAGGTGTCTCAGCCTTGGCTCATCAGAGAGATGTTTCAGTCCCTTAATCATCCTTGTAACCTCTGTTGGACTCCCTCAAGTAAATCCTGTCCCTCTTGAACTGAGGAGCCCAGAACTGTACACAATACTCCAAATACAGTCTCACCAGGGCAGAGAAGAAGGGGAGGAGAACCTCCCTTGACTTGCTGGACAGGCATTGGCCTTCTTGGCCAGGAGGGCACACTGCTGGCCCATGGGTAACTTGCTGTCCACCAGGAATAAGTTATAAGATCTGAGAAAAGTTTGGAAAAATTGAGTGGAGAGAAAGAGTAAAGAATGTTCTACTTCATATACAAGCCTTACCTGCCAAAGCACTGTGAGTTCTCTTACAGACACAGAACTACAAAATCTGGAGGCTAGAAATCTTATTAAGTTATTCAATAAGAAAACAAATTACTTTATCTGGACACCTAATATATCTTTCTGCAAATACACTTTCAAAATTTTCAATCACAGCTGTGAAGGCAGAAGAGAAGATGCTTCAGTGCTAGAGAAAGTGCAGGTTTCATCTCCGTGTGTCCCAGAGCAAGATGCCATCATTTTAAATCATTACACAGTGTGGGACATACAGTGTCATGGAATAAAACTACCAATCTGGTCAGAGACATGACACAGTTTTATCTACTTAATATCCAGTCTGAGAAACTAATGGTCACTCAGGAAGCTGGTTCTGCTCCAGCAGTGGGAGTTTTCAATTCTTAGAGAGAGATCAGATCCAAGGATAATTTAGTATCAGCACTTTTCTGATTGAAGTTTTTCTCCCACAAAGCATCTGAGGAGGCTAAGAGGTTGTTTTCTTATGCTGTTTCCTGACAATTTATTTCTCACCCTGCTTTTTATTTTCCCACAGCATTTTATCTTTGATATTTTAATGTCATTCTTTCTTCTTTTGTATAATTTCTTTCCTCTTAGAAAGGAAAAAAAAAATAATAATCCTCTTTGGTTTATATGACAAACAAGAAGGTGAAAAGGAAGAGGACACAAAGAGAGAATTTTTCCTGCCAGTTCCTGGTTCTTCTCAAAGCACTCACACTTCAACACTATCTGTTCTCAGGATTATCAATCTTCCCAACCCTGTGACTGCAGCTAAAATCCCCATATGGCCAAGAGTTCAAAGATATAAACCAGGTACCTCAGGCAGCAAAGGAAAGGGGTTCACACCTGTGACCAGTCAATGTTTCTTGTTTCCACTGCTCTGAGTGGGCAGTTGCAGTTTCAGAGCCCTGTTGGCAACACAGACTGACTGATGGTTCTTAACAGGAGCTGCACCATAACTGAGCCTCCAGGGCCACAGTTTGGTGGCTGCTTTTTAATTTCTTAACCCCTTTCACCCTCACATGTTGCCATGAGGAACAGGAGGTGAGAGCTGGAGGTTTAACCTTGGGAAAATTTGCAAGGAAGGAAGTGAATGATGAAGGGAAGGGTGTGATGGAGAATGCCCAGAGGGAAGTAAAATACTTAGGCAAGCAAATGCAGAGAGGGAAGTAAAATACTTAAACAAATGATTGAATCAGTGACTAGAACAACCAGGTTTGTGCTGGAGATGAATATGAATGAGATGCTATGGTTCACTGGAGAAGTTTACCTCATTTCTTTAAACATCAGTGCTGTTTTTATGTTGCACTTAACTGCAACTTGCTATTGAATCTAGAAAGCCATTATTAGCTGAGTGGCGATTGGAAAGCAGCAGGAAGATACTTCATGCCTTAGTTGTTGTCCTGCACCTGATCTCCACAGAGAGAAGGATTGTAGGGTCCTACCCTCCCCTGTTGCTCTCAGCATCTCATATCTGAGCCTTAACTAACATTGTTGCAGCTGTTTAAGAATAAAATTAAATGTGTTTGATTGCCAGAATGACCTACAAAACTTGGTTTGCCTTCCATTCCTTCCTGGTTCCAGTCACCAAAAGGAGATATATGATTAATGGCTAATTAAATAATGAAATAATTCCACTGAGCAAGCCAGAGCTGTGTAAATCCACATCTTCCTCCTTTGGAAGCAACTGAATGTTTTGGGGTTGCATTTTGCTAAGTTGGAATCTGCATTCACACAACTGGAAACTTTAAAGTAAGGAAAGACAAAGCAAGCCAGCAGGTTCTTAAACTGAGGGATATGAAGGAGAAGAAATCCATGACTCTCCCATCTCGTAGACACCTGAAAGTACATCCTTGGTGATGAGGTGCCCTGCTGGCTTATTAGATCCTTGATCATTTAAAATGTAAATCCTAATGAAGTGATAAAGAGCTACAGCAGTAGATGGAGTGAGTTGATTTTTAATAAATGAACATGCCATCTTTCTCTGCTCTCCCAATGAAATGAGCGCTGTCATCTTTGTAGTTAGCATTGACAAACAGCACATACCCAGAAAAATGGCCAGTGAGCTAACATGGGGTAAAACTTAAGTCAAATTAGCTTTCTATCAGGGCTGTTGATGGCAGTTCCTGTCCAGGAAAGCACACAGGTGTAGAGAGCACAGTCATATCATAGAATTTTAGAACCATTTAGGTGTCAAAAGACATTCAAGATCACTGAGTCCAACCTTAAACTTAACACTGCCAGGTCCACTAATCCATGTCCCTAAGCACCACGTCTACACATCTCCAGGGCTGTTGATTCCAACACTTCCCTGGGCAGCCTTTTCCAGTGCTTGATAAACAGTGTTTCTGCTAAATAGTTGTTTCAAAATTATCTAAACCTCCCTTGGTGCAACTTGAGGCAACTTCCTCTCATCCTACCACTTGTTACTTGGGAGAAGAGATTGGCACCAAACTCCTTACAAAGCTCCTTTCAGGCAGTTTTAGAGAGCAAGAAGGTCTCCCCTCAGCCTCCTTGCTCCCAATCAAGCAACCCCAGTTCCCTCAAGTGCTTCTCACAGGACTTGTTTCTCTGGACCCCTCACTAGCTTTGTTGCTCTTATTTGGACTTGTTCCAGCACTTCAATATCTTTCTTGCAGTGAGTATCACCTCGGTGTACACACATTACTACAAAAGCCTGGAAACACCCTCCTAGAGCTGCAGTTCCTCCACATTGGTGGTGCCACTTAAAGCCCTGACAGGGGAAGGCCATGACTGAATAGAAGGGCTCTTTCTGGCTCCTTCATTTCTTTCATAGTCTCTCAGCAAGGAACACAACAGGTGAAGATACCACCAGAGGGTAATGACACTCTCATAAAAATTATAATAACTCATCAGGAGAAAATACTTGGCCTGAAAGTTGGAAGAGGACAACAGCTGCCTTTTATAAGACAAGCTTGTCTACTTTGCTAAGAGTCCTTAGAAACTGTCTCTTTACAAAGCAAATTGCTGGAAGATGAATTGGTAGTTTCAGCTCCTTCCACAGTGAGCCATTAGAGAGGTACTGATGTGTTGAAAGTGGACATTTTTAGTGTTTACAGACTGTAACAAATCAAACCAGCATTCTACCTCTGCTTCTTAAACAAGAGAAGAAAAAGCAAGCTATTTCTTCCTATGACAAAGAAATTCAGTGTTATTTGGCTGATCTGCACAGGAAGGAGACACAATTTATCTCTTAAGGCAGTCACCAAAGCTTCCCTTGTTGCTTATGTCCCTGGCAGGCACCAGTGGGCTGCATGCAAACATTTAGCATTTAGGAATTCTGAGATGGACAAAAAAAAACCCCATAGGGCTGCCCATGAAACATGCAAAAAACCACACACACATATATATATGTATATAAAATTAAGATAAACCTTTCCTATTTGAGTTCATTTATGAGTGCTTTTAGAGAACATGCAGTAAGTGACTATCACAGTTATACTTTTCTTACCTGGTTTTCCTGGTTGAACCTTTTTGAGATCGTTTGTTGAGAAACATGATGGGGATTTGTAGGATGTGCAAAAGGCTGCCCCACTGAGTTAAACACTGGCTGAAGTCAGGTCTGATTCTGCCTCTGGTTCCAGGAATATGGATTTCAGGCAGGATTTGGTGGTGTTCATCTGCAGTAAATTCACAGTGACATGTAGGAGAACTTTTGACCTGGAATTCTTTCCTGTCTGTTGTGGGGTATATGAAAATAAAAGTGGACCATTTAGTAACTTCAGGCCTGAAACTCCATAAAAAATTCCATACTATTTCATCTCGAGATATTAGGCATTAAAAACTGCAGGACAGGTAGATCTTTTGAAGATCTATCAGTCAGGTAAACACTGAGAATATTATTTTTCCTTATTTTGCTTAAAAGAAAGAAGAGAGACACTGGTGTGTGTTCACTGACTGCAAAAAAAGGGTAAGAAAGGACAGTCAAAAAGGACAAGTAAGTGTCTTGTCACCAAAAATGGGTTCTTTACCCCATGTGCAGCAAGCCAATCAACACACAGAGTTAAGATATTTGTCCTTCATCTCTAGTCTGGTGAATTTAACAATCAACCTTTTGAGAGACAAGTAGGGTCTTATATAAAAACCAGTAACTAAGGAAAATCACAACAAAATACATGATCGGTTACCAGTGATTCATCTACCACTCTTAACTACCCATCTGCATCTAAACTCATACCTAAAACATCATGAGATGACCTGATTAGTGTGCTCATTATTCACAAAGGGGTGTGATTTTTAGCATGACATTTTTTTAAGGCAAACCAAGTTGCTACCTCCATTCTCATTGTTGTGGATTTCAGAACAGACTCTCATGGTCACCCAGTTTGTAAATCTTTAACTCTTACCTGGTGTGCTGATCTTGGCTGGGATAGGGTCAATATTCTTCATAGTAACCACTATGGGGTTTGTGCTTCAGGTTTGTGCTGAAAACACAAAAGAAGAGTTGATAATTTATTATTGCTGAACAGTGCTGACACAGTTGAGGCTTTTTCTGCTTCCCACCCCACCAGGGATGCACAAGAAGCTGGGAGGGGACACAGCCTGAACAGCTGACCCCAACCAAGCAAAGAGCTATTCCACACCCTGTGAGGTCATGCTCAGCATATAAAGCTGGGGGAAGAAGAAGGAAGGGGGGGTGACATTCAGAGTGCTGGCATTTGTCTTCCCAAGTCACTGTTCCATGTGGTAGAGCCCTGCTTTCCTGGAGAAGGTTGAACACCTGCCTGCTGAGGGCAAGTAATGCATGAAGCCTTTGGTTTGCTTTGCTGGTGCATGCAGCTTTTGCTTTACCCATTAAAGCCTCCATCTCATCCCACCAGATTTCTCACTTTTACCCTTCTGCTTCTCTCTCCCACCTCAACTGGGGTTGAACCACAACAAGAGGACAAATTAATAGTTCAAAAATGATTTGCATCACTGGAAACTTTTCACAGTTTTCATTCCTAGAGAGCTCTTTATATTCGTCTCACTTTGTTTTGATGAGCAAGACCTACTTATTCTTGGTTTTTAACCACCTGTCCTTTGTTAGATTCTCAGGAAAAAGGCAAGAGAATTCAAAGCTGAGATAAAATGAGCTACTGCTGTTTATTTTTCAGCAAAAAATATTCAGAGGCTGCAAAAGATGGTTGGCAAAAGGATTTAATTTTTAACGATGTTGCTTTCAAAGGAACTTCAATTCTTCTGCAAGGAGTGATGGGGAGAAATAGCATTGCTACAGAGCTCTTTTTCCTCAAAATTCCCTAACAAATAAGCAGCACAAATTTCTACCCTCTCTACAAAGATGTTTTTATCTATCAGCTTTATCTAAGGGTCAGTGGCTTGTCACAGCTGCAGAGTAAGATGAATAGAGTCTTAACCATTCCCTTGGTTTCTTATGTGATCCAAATGGTCATCAGTTTCCATGATTCCCTGGAGACCACCCCACTAGGCTGGAAAAGATCAAGCATGGTGGTCTGAGGGAGCAGAAACTCATGTGATGGCATTGATGCAGTGACCTCTAATGGCCGAGGAGACTAAGAGAGACAGAAGGTGTTACTGAGCACCTCAAGGAGGTCCAGGGGGCAGAACAGCCAGTGGTCAGATGGTCCCCAGTATTCCCTACCATTTTCTGCCATAGCTTATAAAATGCCAGAAGGGCAGGAAAGGGGCCTTGGCTCCTTTTCACTCTTTCTGTAGACATCTTGAGCAGAGGCTCCTGACTCTCTTTCTCCAGCTCACCACATGCTCCATGGAATCTGACTCCATCTGTTGCTGAGAAGAATCCTGGCCCTTTTTCCCCATGTTGGCTCTGCCACGAGGGACCTTCAAACTCTTCTATTAGCTTCTATTAACACTATTAACATTGGGGTTTGTGTGTGTGTGTATATATATATGTATATTATTCATTACTTTCTTATTTGTTGCTATCCCTTCCTTGTTCCATTAAACCTGTTCTAGTTCTATTTTCCAACCTTCAAGTCTCCTTTACTTATTCCCCTTATATATTCCCCTGGGAGGGGGAAGCAGTAGAGAGCAATTCTGTTTTCTGTCTTTTGGTTCACCCTGACCACTAAAAGGAGACAAGTTTCATTATTAAGAACTTCAGCCCAAAGTTTTGAGACAACTTTCTGTGCAGGAGTGGAGCTTGGTTCCCAATGCAATGAAGTGTTTAAACACTTAGAAAGAAAATTAACAAAGAAAAGCAATGAACATAAACCAGGCCTCTTAATCCAGCCAGAAGTGCTGCCAGTGAGGAAATGAACATTCTCCAAGTCATTGTAAACTTGGGAAGAGCAATGAAACAACAGTGTTGTAAAGCAGGGACGTGACTGGGCGAGCTGTAAGATTAAATACAGGGCTGATACAGCCTTTCTAGAGGATCTGCTGGTTCCTTTCATGTGGGCTCATCTACCTTTGGTTGTTTGCTTTCTGTGCTGCACAAACCCAGGTGTAGGTCAAAACAAGCAGGTGATTAGATCTGGAGGGGGATCTCAGCTGCAGATCTCAGTGCTGGAGTGAAAGGGATGGACAAGGTTTTACATGGAAACATTCCCTGTTCCCTGCTACAGCAGGGAGCCAGAATGCCTTTGCCTTGGAAACAAGAGACCTTTAGAGCCCAAAAAAGCAACCATACTTTTCTGCCTGATCTAACTAGGGCTTAGTGGACTCTTTTCTCTGTCTTTAAGTACAGGTGTCTTTCTCACAGTTAATTTCTTTCTTTGTCTCTCCCTAAACTGCTCAAAAGCAGAGGGTTTCAAGGTCTCGTCACCAAGGATGTTCACTTCTGGCAGTTCTACTGCATTGTTGGGAATTAGTTTGTGGAAGTTTTCCTCCAGGTTTTAACATAATTTTTCAGCCTGGCAAAGTTGATACACACAAAAGCCTATGGAGATCTTCCTAGCACCCATTCCTAGGGTCATTGCTGAAGTTGAGTTTCTTGAGGATGGTGCTTTGTTGGAAGAAGAGCACCTGCAGCTGGAAGGATCTATTGTGCTAGAAGGTTGATTCCCCATCCACCCCTTCACTGGCTGTTTTGAGTTGTTCCAAATAATGAGGATCACAGAATGAGAGAATCATAAAACCATTTGGGTTGGAAGGGACCTTAAAGACCACCTAGTTCCAACCCCCCTGCATGGGCAGGGACACCTCTCAATAGACCAGGTTGCTCAGAGCCCCATCCAACCTGCCCTTCAACACTGCCAGGGTATCCACAGCTTCCCTGTTCCAGTGTTCCTTACTGAAAGTCACCTCCACCTATGTACACTGCACAAACTGACTTTAGCCTTCCTGCTATGAGCTTGTGTGCTGACACTGGTTTCAAAAGGATCAGTTGCCCTCAATCCACCAGCTGAACTGGCATCCAACATACTTCTGGAATGGAAGTCACACCAGTCCATGATGGATCCCACTTCTAGCTTAGATGTGAGGGTATTGGGGCACCTGTTAAAAAATCAAGTTGTATCCTTTTCTTTCTGCAGATTTTTAAGTGGCTGGAACAATGTCCCTCAGTAATACCTTCCTGTCCCTCATGTCCCTCAGTGCTGATCATACAAAGAAAAGGAGCTCAGACTAGCTCACAGCATCCTGCTATGTAACACACACACTTGTCTTACACATGGAAAATCCCTGGGTTGTACAGTCCTAGTCCAGATCAGCTAATAAGAGTCTAGGTGAGAAAGTGACTGTCCCACCTGTCCTACTGTGGCATAAAACACTGGGCACTTGCTAAGGCAGCATGAACTACCCAGTTGTGATCCATGGCACTACCATGGGAGGCACTATCAGAGTGTCTGATGAAAAATGCATCACCAGCAGGGTCATGAATAAAGGTTGGAGTGTTTCACAGCCAAATGATA
>NW_009953209.1:242702-246574 GCF_000747805.2 Chaetura pelagica | reverse complement strand
GGGGGCTTCATGATTGAAACAGACAAATATAAACACACAAAAAAAAGCCCCAAACCAACAGCAAAACTAATTGGCCTGTTCTGTGGCAGGACAGGAATACTCATCCTTGTGCAGGCAGCAGAGCAGTGTACACATCTACCTACTCATTAGAGGGTATGAAACCTTCATTGACTGAAAGATTTTAATTATAGTGTAGCCACCTTTGGTTTGGAAACAATTATCTGCTAATGAATGTTAATGAAGGCACAAGAATGACTACTGAGCAAAACAGGCTGGGAGGTGACCAGGATGACAGTGTCAAAATTGCTCTCTCTGTCTTGGCTGGTAACAGAGGATAATTGTAGGAAGTGCCTTGGGCACAAAGTAAGAAAGGTCTGACTTCAGCTGGCAGAAAAATATGTTCAAAGGATTTCCATAAGGGGGGGTCAATGTGAGTTCTTACCACCAAAGGGGCAATTTGAAGGAAACTTGGACTCAATGGCATAATAATGTTAGCTTCAACAGCAACAGGCAGCCACACAAGGCTGTGCCAGAGTTGGCAGAACAGAAGAGAGCCTTAAGAAACACAGTCCTGGAATGATTCCCTCCAGTGCTCTTTCAAGTGAAATTTCCTTCCAAAAGAGCATTTCTTATGCAGAGCTCATCCCTAAAGAACTTACCTTGACGTTCTGCTAAGAATGCAATTTGAAACATTAAAGAAAAATAAAGAAAGCAGAAAGTTTGGCAAAGATACATTCGTGTTTGCACACTCTGAGCAGGAAGATCCCCCACCTCTTCCTCTACCTGTATGTCATGTTGCAGCTCTGCAAAAGGGTCATGATAAAGGGCCTGATCCTCTAGCCACAGGAATAAGCCATTAGCCACTGGAAAGAAGCTGCAGTCTCAGGCTTCCTGGATGTTTTGGCAGTTTACTAGGCAAAAACAGAGTGTCCTAAAGAGTGCAAAAGAGGATTTGTTTCTAGGAGGCTTTCCCTTCAGGCGAAAACAGGTTTTTTTCTGTCATGACTTTCTGCTCCATGGCCCATCCTGCCTAATACCTTTCAAGCTGTGTGCCCACCCTCTGGCCTTTTGATTCCTCCAAGAGGTTGGGAAATGCTTTTGTAAAGTGTCTTTCAACTCACAGGAAGCTGAGTGACTGGTGGGAGCTTTTGAAAAAGTTAGGAGGCTCAGTCATGCAGGTTTATTTCTGTCTAATTTGAGGAGCTCAGTGCATCAGATTGTGGATATAAGCTGATTTGTTTCTTGTCTAGAAACAGGTGCTTGTTTAGAAGAAAATCACTGACATAAAAATACTCCTTCTTAGTAATGTGGCAACACTACTTGCCTGTATGTTACCAATAGTGATTGAAACTTGCTGGGAATAAAAGCTTGAGG
The DNA here is from genome assembly GCF_000747805.2 of Chaetura pelagica. Lineage (NCBI taxonomy): Eukaryota > Metazoa > Chordata > Aves > Apodiformes > Apodidae > Chaetura > Chaetura pelagica. The sequence continues at coordinate 245,200 of NW_009953209.1, read as the reverse complement.
TCCAGTAAATTTAGATGTGATGCCTTGAAACCTTAGGGAGGAATGAGAGGTTCTCAGCTTTTATTCTTAAACCTTAAATACAAATGAAAATGCTTCAAGCCTAATTTTTTTTTCCCTTCATATATACTCACATCTTTATATGTGTTTCCATGCTGGTTTATAGCACAACATTCTGCAGCAGTGATGTCCTCTGTGGCATCACTAAACACACACAGTGTATATATATATATAAACACACACAAATATAACAGAACCCAAAGGTTTGTAATCCCATTCATAATTACTTCACTTCAGTAACTTAAGGTACAACAGAACACCATTTTTTCCTTTGAAAATGATTTTAAAAGCATAAAAAAGCAAAATGATCACTCAATATGTCCACCTTTACCAATAATTTGTGTTAGGTCATAGGTTGGGCTTGATGATCTCAGAGGTTTTTCCCAGCCTCAATAATTCTGTGATTCTGTCATTTATCAGAAAACCACTTAGAGAAGTCAGAGAGCAGACTATGGCAACCAGCTTCCCAGCACAGCACACAGCTAATTTTCATGTAAAGCATCTCTATCTTTCAACACTGCTCCCTGCAAACTGTAATCAAACCTGGTGAGGAACTGAGGAGGTGATAAATAGGAAGTTGGCCTCAGAAGAAGGTAGCAGGTATTTGAGCTGGTTCAGAAGATGCCAAAGCTGCTGCTTTGTCCTTGAAAGCCTAAAGCTCCCCATTTTCAAGGCCAATCTACCAGTTAGGACAACTCCCAGTCACCCCTTCATTTCCTAATCAGCCTGCTTCCGAGCCCCAGGCACTAATTCCTGGGTGCCCGTGTGTTTGGGAAGCTGATGATGAAAGTCCTCCTGCACCCTGCCACCAAGAAAGTCAAACCCAGGAGGTCTAGGTGTACTCACACAGTTTGGGAATGTTTCATGAACACAGCAAGAAAATCAAGACAAAATGATGATACCATTTGGGGCAATGAGTTAATGGCTTTTTGCTACCAACCACCTCCTCACCTTCCATATCCTTAGCAGAGACTGACTGGCCTGGAATTCCCCAGGTCTTCCTTCTTTCCCTTTTTGAAAATGGGGGTTATGGTTCCCTTTTTCCAGTCAGTGGGAACCTCACCAGATTATATGTGAACACACATTGATGTAAAAGCAGGTTCTGTACTTATTCCACATTACAACCTTGGGAACAAAAAGCTTTGTATACTAATAAGTATAAATCTGCATCTGTAAAATTCCTGTATTTGCTCCAGAGTTAATTCTTTGCAACCATAGCACAGATTTTTCTTCTTATTCAAAGATATTTTTCGTGGGCAACTTTCATGCACCTCTATGAACAACAACAAAAAAGTCTTCCTTAAACAAAGGCACTTCAAACTAGTAGGTAAAAACATGCCCATTGGACTTGTAACAAATGCAAAATAGAGACAATTGGCTATGATTGAGCTTTTTTACAAATTGCAATTATCTTTGCTTACTTGGTGAGGAAATGTGGTCAGGTTTGAACACAATCAAAACGTTCTAAACTGCATCAGCAGAATAAAAAAAGGCCATAGGAAAAATATAGTGGTTTCTCACAAGGCCATGGAAGCAGGAGCCAATGAAGGGGATGTGGAGTTTTCACAAGTGGCTTATCCAAAACTCCTGCTGCAAGAATTTCCTCACCAAGGTTAGTTATTTCAAGTATATAACAAAATGTTTTTCAAGTATGTACCAAATGTGTTTCAAGTATATACCAAAACCTTGCCAAATAAACCCTGTTCACGTTCCCAGAGCAGCTGTAGGTGTGAATTAACACATGGAGATGAAGGTCCAGTGAGCCTGGACTGGTCCAAGCCATATGCAAGTTGTGTTCTCTACTAATTAAAGACTCTTTACCATCATTTTGACATTATTTCAGACTTAATAGATATTTTGTGAGTTATTTCATTTTTCTAATGCTCTGTCAGCATAAAGAGAACTTTCTTTCACTATCTGGCTGCCTTTTCTTCAGATCCCTACCAAAGAAATCAATTCAGGTACTCAATTCATGATTAAGACACATGGCATATATAAAAAAAATGAAACCAAACACCTCCTACCCCCGAATCTACAACCATTTCTAATGAGTGTCTCAAAAAATCTTACTCTGTTGCATTTTTATGGCAGGTTGTAGAACATTTATCGATACCAAGAATGTAAGAGTTGATGTCTATTTGTGTTTGGAGAAGCATTTCTCAGGGCAGAAGCCAAGCTACCTTCAATCTCTATAAAAGCAGTGAAAATTGCTACCATCACAATTGCCTGGTTGTGGTCCATTAGAATGGAATTAACACCAACCATCTAGAGAAGCATTTCAAAGCAGTACATGCTTTATGCCACAGCTTTATTTGCATCTCTCTCTAGCTGAGGAAAAGCTCTGGGAAGATGAACGTGACACCCTGTGTTAATAAGAGCTAAAACACTCCCACATGCTCTGGCTGGGAACACTCAGCTCAATGAGTCTCCATGCATTCCTG
>NW_009953209.1:225869-242687 GCF_000747805.2 Chaetura pelagica | reverse complement strand
AGCTCAGGGGAACACTCTATCCTGTGACTGAAGTCAACAAAAGTGAACCAGTTGTCATAGATCCACATCTATCACAGGTGATGATTTCTAAAGAACTGGTAGAGAGTATTTTTTAAAAACAAACGTGGAGTCATGTTTCAAGGAGCAATGTTTTTGTGAGCTTTCAGTCTGAGCTGCTCCTTCCATGTTCGTTGTGGATTTCACAGCCTGGTGGAATGTTAAATATCTTTTTCCCTGTCTCCTTTGGCTGATTCCTGGACCACACCCAGGCTCTGTAAGGGCAATCTGATCAAGAACCTGCAAACCTCAGGCTCAGCATTGCAAGCAATCCCACCAGAGCATGCAGGGAACCAGCCCCCAGCAGCCTCACTGCCTGAAACATCACACAGCAAATCTCCTACAGCACAACCAAGATGCCCAAGAATCATATTCTGGGGAAAGAAAAATCAACAAAAAACCCCATAGAAGATAGTAGCAATGCCAAGATTTTAAAACCCAGGAGCAATGTCTCTATAATTACTTCATTGATTTGCTTGCCTCACATATTAATCTGCTCCCTAAAGTCCATCCATCTCTAGTGAGTAGCAACAGGCTCCAGACCTTTGTGTAGCTCTCACCTGATCCACACGGTGCCTGAGCCAAACCTTTCTTGGCTTCTGCCTTTATGTAGGAGTGAAGCAGCCCACAGGGTGATGCTGCATTCAAGTCCATGACCTGGCCCAGCCCCTGAGCCATCCTGAAAGCCTGGTGATCCTGAAACTAAAGGCAGGAGGATCCTTCCTGTTCTGCATTTCACCCAGAGATCTTCACTCAAACTGCCAAGAATGTTCCTGCAACAAGGACCCAAGAATGTTCCTGCAACAAGGACCCAAGCCAGCCTTCACCTCTCCCAGTTTAACATCCTCACCTTGTGTGTTCCTACTGGTTTGATCTTTGCTTGTCTTGTTCCTAAACTTATAGCCACATGGGACAAACACTCCTCAAAGATCAAAACTGCATTGGGGTCATTGCAATCAACAGCTGTTCTGAAGGCAAAGAGCCCCACTCCAAAGGCTTTTTTGTTGACCCTATGAACTGTCATATGCTAGAAACTGGCAGAACTGGAATCCCTTTCTTTGAGATGTTGGGGTGTAAGATCTGTTGTACCAATGGGTGACAAGAGCAACTGTTTTCCAAGCCAATAGTCAATGAAGAAGAAAGCACCAAGAGTCAGAGCCATGTGAAGTGACAGACTAACTTGAGCACTCTCCTGCTTTAGTGCAGCCATTCCCTGGTTCTGGCTGTCATCAATCCTTGTGGGAACAGGCTGGGATAATAGACACAGCCTAGAAATATAACACATCATCAGCATATCAGAGAAATACAGCAACAAACAGGGTTGCAGGCACATTGTTTACATTCAGGGCAGCTCAGCACTGAGTGACTGTGAGGGTGGGGAGGGAGGCTGAAGATGAGCAGTGCCAGAAAGAGATGAATTTGCCTCAACAGGCAAAAGATCAGTGGTAAAGTGTCAGAGAGGAGAGACAAGATCATGAGCAGAGATGCTATTTAAACTGAAAGTAAATTACTTATCAAGCCTAAGAACTTATATACCATTAATCAAGTGTAAAACATTTCAAGGCAGCTCAGACTGTCTTATAGTCATGACAGAGGTAAAACCAACTAAGCCCTGTTGTCATACAAGATGCTTCAATTTGGAGAGCAAAATTTTAGTTACTTTGGGAAGCAGCACCCCAAGGAACGGATCACCTTACTGAAAACAAGGGAACACAGTTTGTTCTGCACACAGAATCCTGTGGCATTTCCACAGAAGCTGGTACACCAGCGTGGGAAAGCCTGCTTGGTTTAGAAGACACCAGACAGCTTTTCCTGTCAGAAAAGCAGTCACACACTGCACAGGTGTGAATGTCAGTCCTGCAGGAGGTCAAGCCTGCAGTCCCTAAGGCACTCAAAAACCACAGATGGAAAGAAAATCCTTGCCCTCAAAGCTAAGAGGTGAAAGGAGTTGCCTAAGGTCTTACAGCTGCCAAGCAGGGAACCTGGTCCTCACAAATACATGTGCCTGCACTGCCAGGTATTCAACATGAAGCAGAAAAACTGTTTTGGAATGAATTTGTGCCAGCTGATGCTCCTTCACAACCACTTGATCTGAGCCAAAATACATACAAGGTCTTTTTAACATTTAACTACCTCTTCCTTTGTGATTTTACTCTGCTAGCACCTAGATTTAGAAAGCCCTGGGCTACAAGGTGTATATGCTGGTTTAACTGGAGAGTTCTTCCTGAGCTGGGGCCTGAACCAGACAGGCTGGAAGGCAGTGTCAGGGGAAACGTGGTGGTTTTGGGAGCCTCCTAGAGCTGCTGTGGCAGTGACATGGCTGAATGTTGCTGCTGGTGCTGGCTCACCACTGTGACAGTGACAGTAACTGACACTGCTTTAGAGAAATAGAACTGCAGATGCCTCTGAACACACACACAGGGCTTCAAAGGTGACATGGACCAATGGGGAGTGCTCCACACAGGGAGTGTCCTCCAATTGCCTCAGAAGCTAAAGTTACAGGGAGCTAAATCTCAGGTGTTAGCACACACAGTATGAGCCAGCCTGCCTGTGCCAGACACTGTGGTGGAAACAAGAGTAAGACAGCCTGTTTTCCTTAGCATGAGGAAAAACTGCTTTACTGGGAGGGTGATGGAGCAGTGGGACAGGCTGCCCAGAGAGGCTGTGGAGTCTCCTACTCTGGAGACTTTCAAGATGTGTCTGGATGTGTTTCTGTGTGACCTGCCCTAAAGCACCAAGAGTCAGAGCCATGTGAAGTGACAGACTAACTTGAGCACTCTCCTGCTTTAGTGCAGCCATTCCCTGGTTCTGGCTGTCATCAATCCTTGTGGGAACAGGCTGGGATAATAGACACAGCCTAGAAATATAACACATCATCAGCATATCAGAGAAATACAGCAACAAACAGGGTTGCAGGCACATTGTTTACATTCAGGGCAGCTCAGCACTGAGTGACTGTGAGGGTGGGGAGGGAGGCTGAAGATGAGCAGTGCCAGAAAGAGATGAATTTGCCTCAACAGGCAAAAGATCAGTGGTAAAGTGTCAGAGAGGAGAGACAAGATCATGAGCAGAGATGCTATTTAAACTGAAAGTAAATTACTTATCAAGCCTAAGAACTTATATACCATTAATCAAGTGTAAAACATTTCAAGGCAGCTCAGACTGTCTTATAGTCATGACAGAGGTAAAACCAACTAAGCCCTGTTGTCATACAAGATGCTTCAATTTGGAGAGCAAAATTTTAGTTACTTTGGGAAGCAGCACCCCAAGGAACTGATCACCTTACTGAAAACAAGGGAACACAGTTTGTTCTGCACACAGAATCCTGTGGCATTTCCACAGAAGCTGGTACACCAGCGTGGGAAAGCCTGCTTGGTTTAGAAGACACCAGACAGCTTTTCCTGTCAGAAAAGCAGTCACACACTGCACAGGTGTGAATGTCAGTCCTGCAGGAGGTCAAGCCTGCAGTCCCTAAGGCACTCAAAAACCACAGATGGAAAGAAAATCCTTGCCCTCAAAGCTAAGAGGTGAAAGGAGTTGCCTAAGGTCTTACAGCTGCCAAGCAGGGAACCTGGTCCTCACAAATACATGTGCCTGCACTGCCAGGTATTCAACATGAAGCAGAAAAACTGTTTTGGAATGAATTTGTGCCAGCTGATGCTCCTTCACAACCACTTGATCTGAGCCAAAATACATACAAGGTCTTTTTAACATTTAACTACCTCTTCCTTTGTGATTTTACTCTGCTAGCACCTAGATTTAGAAAGCCCTGGGCTACAAGGTGTATATGCTGGTTTAACTGGAGAGTTCTTCCTGAGCTGGGGCCTGAACCAGACAGGCTGGAAGGCAGTGTCAGGGGAAACGTGGTGGTTTTGGGAGCCTCCTAGAGCTGCTGTGGCAGTGACATGGCTGAATGTTGCTGCTGGTGCTGGCTCACCACTGTGACAGTGACAGTAACTGACACTGCTTTAGAGAAATAGAACTGCAGATGCCTCTGAACACACACACAGGGCTTCAAAGGTGACATGGACCAATGGGGAGTGCTCCACACAGGGAGTGTCCTCCAATTGCCTCAGAAGCTAAAGTTACAGGGAGCTAAATCTCAGGTGTTAGCACACACAGTATGAGCCAGCCTGCCTGTGCCAGACACTGTGGTGGAAACAAGAGTAAGACAGCCTGTTTTCCTTAGCATGAGGAAAAACTGCTTTACTGGGAGGGGGATGGAGCAGTGGGACAGGCTGCCCAGAGAGGCTGTGGAGTCTCCTACTCTGGAGACTTTCAAGATGTGTCTGGATGTGTTTCTGTGTGACCTGCCCTAAGTGATCCTGCTCTGGTAGGGGGTTGAAGTGGATGATCTCCAGAGGTCCCTTCCAACCCTTAGCATTCTATGATTTCAGAATGCAACTGATGGAAATGACTAACAGTTTCTGGTGTACATGGAGGCTACACTAAAATAAAAAGTCATTTGCTTGCAAGGCAAATATACCTTGTGACTGTGTTGCCCTCGATTCAGTCTTAAGACAGTTCAGGCTCAGGATGCCCTTGTGGAAGGTGATGCCAGGGTCCTTCAAGGGCTTCAGGCTGTCTTACTGCTCAAGATCTGGGATACATCATTGTCACTGAACGAAGCCCAGAGCAAAAAGGAGATCAAGTTTTTTCTTGAACACATGCGTGGATTCCCCTTCAGTAACTCCAACTCCATTCTTAGGCAGGGTGCTTAACTCTGCAGCAAGCTTGGCCTGAAGCCTGAACTGTCTCCCAGGACTGTGCAGTGCAGGGATTAGGGCTCCAGAGGAGTTAGTTCTGAGCCAAGGTCTGAGCCTGACCTGAAGCAGCTCTGCTGCTCTCTGCCACCTGGCTTGTCCACTTACACGAGCAGATTTTCAGGCTCAGTGCTCTATCTGCATGATTCAGGTCATGGCTACTTCATCTAGGCACATGGGTTTGGGAAGAATCTAACTGGTTTCAAAATCAATAGGATTTCTAAAGACTTCAGCATGACTCTTCTCATCGTTGATGGATGGCAGGGATTTGCAGGGCAATTGAGTAAAAGGAAGGACTGCTGTAAAGTAGAGGGGGAAAAAAAGGGAAGAAATTTGCTCATAGAAAAATAAAGGCAGGGAAATGTCTGGGAGTTGAATTTTTGTCTCCTCTCTGGTTAATGCTACCATTCCCCCCTGGAGCACACACTGATTTTTGTTGTCAAACCACACTTAGGAAGTGTTACCCCAGAGCTGGTACATTCTATGAGGAGGTGTGCACCTGTTCTCCCATTTTTATCTCCAAAATCTTCTGACAGTTGCTTTCAGGTGCCAGAGTACAACAAAACCCCACCCCATGCTGGCAGGGAGTGAGAGACTGACATAAGGCATGATTTGGAATGATGGGGAAGATTTTGGCATGTCATTTCTTTGCATTCATTTGTGGTTCTGTCCAAGATGTGAACACTTCAGAAGGGCAGCATCAGCTTTTCTCTTGGCAGATTGACATGAAGAACTTTCTTGCTTTAAAACTGGAAAGAAGAGGATTGTTTGGGCTGCAAATGATGTAAAGGGCCATTTTTAAAAGGTGGTATTGCCCAAATGTGTAGTAAAACAGCCAGAGCAGTTACCACAGTAACACAGTTCAGATACTATTTCCCCAATGGAATGATGACATAATTATTAATTATCCTCAACTTGGGGTGGTTACCCAGCCAAGGGTATTAATTTAAAAACCTGCTCCTTATGAACATCTGCATTTATTTATATCTGAGGAACAGATTTTATCTGAATGAGGTGAAAGAAAAATTGTATTCTCTAGTGCCTCTAGTATTTTTCTTGCATCAAAATTGGACTTTGAATGACTTCAAGCAAGGTAAGAAATGCTAGAGAAGGTGACTATGTTTGCAAGCTCAGGTTTTCTACAGAGACATCATTTAGGAGGTTGTGTCTGATTTAAAAACAAAAAAAAAAAGGTGATTTTTAAGGAAAATGTTCAGCCAGCCCAACATCAGTGTATTGGGGTAGCAAATGATGGGACAGGTGCTTCCAAATGGAAAAAGAGAGATGGTATGGTGGGAAAGACTGATGACTTTAGAAGGCATTTGCTTCCCTCATGTCCCTGCATGAACAATAACCCCTAAATATATTTAAAGGCATTCAAAATGCCTCCAAATGCAGAAGGGCCTCTTGATCTGAATTCCAGCAGTAGACACCTAAGTACTTCAGCAAATCCCACCTGGCACATACTGTGAAGTTTCAGGAGCCCAAAGTCTTCACAAAGCTCACTCTAACAATTTCAGATGCCTTATGCTTCCCTCAATAATGCAGTCTGTGTTCAACAATGCACTACCCTTAGAGCACCTTGTCTGGTATTATAGTGTCCCCTGCTGCAATATCTTACATTTCTGCACTTAATTCTCCCTTGCTTGCTTGATGTTGATATCACAGGCACAGAATAACTCAGGTTGGGAGGCATCTCTGGAGGCCTGGAGTTCAAACTTGCTCAAAGCAAAGGGCTTCATTAAGGGTGATTTTGCAGGGTTTTGCCCAGATGAGTTTCAAAATTCTCCAAGAATGGAGACTCCTGATCCTGTTCCAGTGTTTGAGTGCTCTCACTGCAAGGACCTTTTTGTTACATCTACTAATAATTAGCCTGTGCTGCAACATGTAAGCCTTATGCTGCACATCTCTAAGAAGAGTTTGGCTCCATCTTCTCTGTAAGGTGAAAACTGAGTGTTAATAACCCCTCCTCTCCCACATCTTCACCCTGATGCTTTCACAGACATTTTACAAATTAAAGTGATTACATGTTCTTTTTAACAGCCAACCAACTAGTGATACTGCAGAAAGACACTCCTCTCCCTTAACAGAACATCTATACCCAGGGATTTTTTACTACACTTGCCAAAAGGAGAGCTTTTCTTTCTTAATGGGATCACAGTTCACTTCAAAGAACTATTTGAGGGTTTCTGTAAATAGAAGCATGAAATTAAGCATCCACTTTGACACAAGTGGGTTTTCAATTCTATTAAATCTAAGCATGTGTTTCACTTTCATCTGACCAGGACCAGCCTCCTAAATTCTGGGGGGTTTTGCTGCTAATCACAAAGGCTACTTGAAACTCAGTTCCTTAAGTAACCACATGGAAATCTTCCAGAAGTGACCTGAGTTTGCTAAGGGTGGAATATCCAGAGTAGATAAGAAAGTACAGCTCAAGCTCATGGACTGACATCCTTTTTCTCCTCTAGTGTTTAAAACCATGCAGCCCTCTGTATGATCTTGGTGTTGGCAAGGGAGGAATAGTTTCAAGAGTGTGAGAAAGAAGATTTCATCACATGCCCTCAGCAAAACTGTTTCTTTAAAATGTGCTTCTGAGGACAAAACTGGAGGGTTTTTGGCTTGGGTGTTCCTGGAAGCTGTTTCCATGCTGAATGTGCAGTGGGATCAGGCATGGCAGGTGTAAACAACAAGCTTTAGAGGTGCAGGACAAGTTACACCAAGGCCACTGTGGGTGAGCTTGGGAACAGGCTGTGCCTTTGACAATCCAATTAGCAAATAGCTGGACTTCACATCCTGAGGACATTCCTACTTTAGCCCACTTTGCTTTCAGAGTGCCTAACTGGAAAACAATTTCACCCAAAGCCCACTGCATAAAGAGCATTTGTAGCTACTATGGCAGAGTGAACTAAAAGGTGCTGCAGAACTGGCTCCTTCAATTTACACGTAGAGAAAATAGTCTTTGCAGGCACTGAAGTGGTAAGCTCAGCTGCACATTCATCAGCATGATCCAAAAGAGCTTTCAAAGGAAGAAGTCTTGCTTGGAAGTTATGTTTTCTGGACAGCAGTTGCAAGAGAGATACAAGAAAAAAAGTCCTGTTCATTGGACTTTTAAATACATTCTTGAATATTTTTCCAGAGTGCTGAGCCACCTCATATAAACTGTAGTATTACCTGAAAAGGTTGGACCAGATGATCCTTGAGATCCTTTCTAACCTGGCATTCTATGGTGATTCAGTGCAATAACAATATCCATGGTCTTAGGACAGTGCTACTCACTGCATCTGCAGTACCAGTGGTCACTGGGAGAAACTGGAGCTTCTCAGAGAAAGTGTGAGCTGGATGCTCAACATTTTGCAATGTGGAACAGTGTTTAGAGGATCATTTCCTTACACCAAGAAGGGCCTGCTTGAATTTCAGACTCTGATTTCTGAAAAGAAAAAAGAAGTGATGCTAAAGTTGACTTAGTCACTCACTTCAGTTTAAAAAAGGGAAAAAAATCCAACAAGTGACATCATTAAGCAACAGAGAACAGCTCAGGAGTGTAAAAAGCTTGTAACATATGAACCAAGAACAGAAATCAAATATGTTGTACCATTAATGACAAATATACCACAAAGAGAAGGAATTTCAGGAACATAAACAGAAGGTGAGAATATGTTCAATGAATGAGGCAAGGTGCAATATTAAGGAATGACCATTTTTGGATGGGTGCTGTAGGAATTTGAAGTGATAACTTGAGCCCCAAAGCATTGCAAGAGATGTGCAGAGGGAACTTCCTTGCCATGTCTTTATTTTTCAGAGTGCCTTCTGTTTCTTGTTTGTATTTTCAACTCAGGCTGTGGTGCTTTGGATGTTTCTGATTGTTTTTTCCTAACTAAAAGAATAAACTTCCTTTGGGAAGAAGAAACAAAAACACCAAACCAAACAACAAATCCAGTGTTAGTGAGTTGCTAACTCACCTGTCTGCATTTTTGTTGTTGTTTCAATAGAATATGAAGGTTGAATTGAGGCAGGAAAGAGAAATCAGACTATCAGCATGCAAAAGATAAAGGAGAATAAGATTACACTCCTGTTATGCTTTCATATGGACATCAAATGCAGATCCTGTCAATACTACTTTGGGGGCTTTTGTTTTGGTACCTACTTCTTGCTCAGCACCTCTATTTGATCCACAGCATGGAACTGGGATCTGCCCTGAGCTCTTTTCCCCTGGTGCTTTAAATGGTGAGTCACTGCTTCAGCTAAAATCCAGCACCACCAGAAAAGTGTTCCCAGATTTGAAGCTTTTGTGATGCACCAGGAATGATTTCTCTGTTGCTTCAGGCTGCTTTGCCTCAACTGAAACATGTATCAGTGTTGCCTCAATTTGAGATCCCCAATTTGACAAAAATGGCCTGAAGTAGTGAAAGGCACTTTTGAAAGCTGAGGCTGCTTTCAATCAAAGAAGGCTTGGAGAGGGTTTCTTTGTCACATGGCAGCCACTGTCAGTTCAGCCAAATGAAACCTTGCTTGGCCCAGCTGACAGCACAGGCAGAGTGCAGACTGTGTCTGCAGCAGCAGGGTCAATGCCTGCCTTCCATGCCACATCCAACAGGGATGTTCACAACCCATCCCCAAGCACAGGCAACCCTCTGCCTCCCCTTTCATCCCATCCTGCATCCCTAGCCCTGACCAGAGAACTCAGGATCCTGGAAGTGGCTAAAAAAAGATATTCTAGGGAGGAATATCAGAACTGAGTCAAACATGCAGCAATGTTTTCTCTCTCATATGCTCTCCAACCTGTTTTTATGTCTCAGAAACCCTCACCATGTACTTCTCCTCATTAACTTTTCCTGTCTCCACATGAACCCCCTAAACTCTTCAGTGCAGCTTTGGCCAGGAGTGCCACTCACATGAATCCCCTTTCTTTGCTTGTTTTCCACCTGCCTCCTCCAAGAGACTTACTTAACAGTCATCTCCCTCTCCATTCATACCAGGTGCACTTCAGGAGCATTCAAGAGCATAAGAACAAACCTTTTAAAGACTCACAAATTAAGAAATCTGAGAATCCTTTCCAACAAGAGAACAAGGTTTTCTCACAGTTTCACAAGTACTTTAAGTGGTGATGATGAAGGAGCAATCTCTTGAGCTGAAAAGGAGCTGTAATCATAAAATGGTTTAGGTTGGAAGGGACCTTAAAGATCATCTAGATCAAACCCCCCTGCATGGGCAGGGACACCTCCCACCAGCCCAGGTTGCTCCAAGCCCCATCCAACCTGCCCTTCAACACTGCCAGGGATGGGGCAGCCACAGCTTCCCTGGGCAACCTGGGCCAGGGTCTCACCACCCTCACACTCAACAATTTCCTCCTAATGTCTAACCTAGATCTTACCTCTTCCAGTTTTGATCCATTATCTCTTGTCCTCTCACTACAAACCCTTGAAAACAGTCCTTCCTCAGCTTTCCTGTAGGCCCCCTTCAGATGCTGGAAGGCCTCCATCTGGACATCAAAATGTTAATCACCACTGTTTGAGTGTGACCATCCAGCCAGTTCTTTACCCAACGAGTGGTCCACCCAGCAAATCCCTATCATTCCAGTTTCAATACCAGGATGTTGTGAGGGACAGTGTCAAGAGCTTTGCACAGGTCCAGGTAGATGGAATCCTGTACATCTAGGAGCTGGCTGCACTTCACTTTAAATAAGACTCTCTGGAAGGGTCTGTGGATGCAGAACATTAACAAAGACCCTGCATATAATTTCTAAGTTCTTATGTACATTAAACAAACATAGTTAGCCACCTACTGTGTTGTTTTCCTATCAGATAATTTTGTCTCACATCAAGATAAACAAAATAGTTTTACTTTAAAGCAGATGGCAAACTGTTGGCAAGAGCTTTCAGAGGCATCAGCAGTTGTACAGTAAAGTAGGACTCGTAGGACAGACTAGAAATTAAATACCCAGTGCTAGAAAGTGACCTGAAATTAAATCCAAGGTATAGGCCATCACACAGCAGGATGTTGAAAACATTCCTCCAGCTCTGCATTCTGCAGTTACCTCCTGTCTCCTTCAAGGACAGAGCAAAAGCCTCAGTTTGAAAGGAGACTGCCTTTTGGAGCAATGACAATCAACATCCAGCTCTGGATCTGGCTATTTGCATGTTTCTCATAGATTGTTTCAAACAGAGTTCCTGTCTCTCTTGAGCCAGGTGAAAAATAACTTCTTGGTATGACAGACCAGCTGAAACAAAACCCTGCAAAAACAACTCACAGGGATAAAAGACAACCTGTCAAAGTATCAAACAGGAACATACAAAAGGTATCCCTAAAAAACACATTCAAAAATGCCTCCCTATCTAGGTTGTCACATGCAGCTCACCTACCTGAAATCCTGGTTTAAGCACCTGGCCGGGGAAATGCTGCTGTTGGGGTAAGAGGGCAAGGCAGCACAAACATGCTGAGGGGTTACCATGGCTGGCAGGATTGGATTGCAACTCAGAGCAGAGTCCTGAGCATGGGGGGCTGCTCTTTGCCTGGTGCAGGAGTTGCTGCTTGGATTAAGAGCTCCTCCGTCCCAGGGAGCCTGCCCACAGGCTCTGGGAGACAAGTCTGAGAGCTGCAACATAAATATTCTTGCTCTTTAGAAAGGGAAGCACAGAGCAAGGGCTGTTTAATTCAGTCTTGAGAAAGAGAGTCAGCCAGACATGTGGAGTAACAGCTGTTATGTGGCATTTAATTGAAGATGGCTCCACGAGCTCTTGCCAGAGAGCAGAAACACTGTCTCTGCATTCCAGCTAACCCATCCCCTATCATTATCATAATTGCCAATCAACCCTCATCCCAAGCCATCTCTCTAACATCCCTTTATTCATCCCTTCATGACACCCTGAACTTTTGATCACCCTGAACTTTGGTTCTCAGCCTGCTGGGAGCTCTGGCTACCTGCAAGGAGATAGTAGTTTTGAGGACATCTAACCAAGACCTGAAGGTTTACTCCTTCTGTAGGCACTGACAAAGTAAAAAAATGCTTTAGATTCCTTGGAAGGTTGTTTAATATTTTCTAAAATGCATTAAATGTCCTTTCCAGGGCTTCAAGGCTTCTCTTACTCAGAGAAGACAGAAATTTCCTTATGCATAAATGTATTTTTAATATCCTCTAGCTAGCAAGAGTAGAAAAGGAGGAAGAGTCCTTACTGAAAAGGGTAGGAATGCACTCAGTTTTTCCCAGCATCACACAGTCCTTTTTCCTTACATTTTCTCATACCTCTCAAGTGAGTTAAAACCCTTTTGTAACCTATACTGAACCAAAAGTTTTGGAAGTGTTTGGTAGTGGGATGGGGGCTAGAAGGATGACTCCTGTGAGAAGCTCCTCTGGCTCCAAAATTCCAGCCCCAGCTCTGGTCAAGGCCAAGCCCAGCAGTGATGGTGGATTAGCCTCTGTGATGAGCAGAGGGGAAAACAAGACCTGCAGGGCAGAGGAGAGGGGCAGGTGAGAGCAGTAACACAGCAGCAAAAGAAAGGTCAGTGAGGAAGAAGGTGTCCAAGCAGACATTCCCCATGGAGAAGCATGGTGGAGCAGCCTGTGAAGGACCATGGTGGAGCAGATGTGGACCCACAGTCACAGAGGACCCCATGCCAGGAGAGCTGACTGCTCCCAAAGCAGCCTGTGACTCTGGGAAGCCCGTGCTGGAACAGTCTGCTCCTGAGGGACTGCAACCTGGTGGGAAGGACTCATGTGGTAGGGGTTCCTGAAGGACACTCTGCCATGAGAGGGACCCTGTACTGGAGTAGGAGAAGGCTGAGAGGAGTCCTCCCCCTGAGGAGGAAGGAGTAGCAGAAAAGGTGTGACAAACTGCCCATAAACCCCATTCTCTGTGCTGCTGGAGGAGGTAGAGAAATCAGGAAAGGAGTCACTTGGGCACAGAAAGAAAGGAGGGCTGAGGGGATGTATTTAACCTCTGGTTTTGTTTTCTCTTTCTCCTCTTTTCATTTGATTGTTGATAAATTGATTATTATTTTTTTTTTCCCCAAGTTGAGTCTATTTTGCCTGTGGCCATAACTGGTAAGGGTTAAAAAACCCCACCTCTTTTTGAATTGTATCAATTCACCAGCTGTTAGTTGGATTTTCTCCTCCTTATCCCACAGTGGGGGTGTTGTTGGAGGGGTGGGTGAATGAGCAGATGCCTGGTTATTACCAGCTGGGCCTAAATTGTGACATAAATACTCCCAGGCAGGAGGACAAGCCCTGCAGGAAGGGGAACCACAACATATTGAGCCCACACAGCCAACCTGCCAAAGCCCCCAGAGTGTGGCCATTAGATTTCAGTCACACAACCAGAGCTTCACCTGCTGCTGGTGGGTGATTTGAAGAGCTCCCTGGTTGAGACCACGTTGTTCCACTCCAGAGCCACAGGATGAGCTGAGCATCATCCTGTAAATTGCAGTCCTTCTGCTTCAGGGACAGCAAAGCTAATGGTATGTGTTCATTGCTGGCAGAGAGGGCAGGAATGATCTGTAAAGAAAGTTCTCCCTAATCATAACTCAATAATAATCAACTCAGAAAGCAGAATTGTCTCTCCATCCGAGAGTTCCACCACAGAACAAGGAGGCTGTGGGCACCAGGTTTCTGAAACAACACCCAACACAAAATATTCTCTTGTTCTTTTGGATGAGAGAAAACATTCTGAAAAATCGTTGATTGCAATATTGATTTTTCAGACTCATTTCCATTCCTCTGTTAGACATGAGTTTGTCACAAGTCAAAATTGTAATGACACCAGTGGCAAAACATGTTAAGACAAGCATAAACTATTACATTTTTTTCCACAAAAACCCACCAGATCTTCTGTGGGAAATTGTCAGGTCACGTTCTCAGCTTTGGAGTGAAGCTAAATTTTAGCACCCAGTGCAAAATGCAATTCCTTTCCCCTGCCCAGAAACAACAGCCCATACCCTGGCCAGAACAAAGCAAAATAACTGGACTGATTGTCAGGACCCTGCTCTGAAAATAATTGCACTTCTGTGAGAATTAATCAGGCTGTACATCAAAACAACACATAGGTGGAATAAACCAAAGAAAAAAGCATTGCACCTAAGCCCTGTAGGATTTTGTAGCATAAAAGAACAATATTACACACCCTTGCCCTGTAAGGAATGCAGCTGGTTTTGAAAATATTCCATAGATACTGTCCTATACCTTGTTATCTTTCAGATACCTGCTGTATTAGTTTTTCTACAGCAAAACAGTAAAGAAAGATGCAATGAAGAGCAACATCAGGAGACATTCTCTCCGCTGTGGGGTTCACAGTTTGCTAGGAGAGAGAATTCATCTGAGTCCAGGGAAGGGTTTGTAATCAGCCCCAACAACATTGAAGAAGGAAGAGCAAAGAAATAGCTGGGGTCTAACAGCCTGTAGGCCCTGTCAGCATTTATTATCTACAGAGGAAATGTGATAATACAAGAGGCTACAGTGTGCAAATCAACTCTATTTTCTTGATTATAGTCTTTGCTGAAATACCTGGTTAGAGTGAGGGATGACAGAAGTGGAGCAAGAAGTTGACTGTTCAACCTTCTTATATTTTGTGGAAGCAGAATCTCCAGGAAAATGGTAAAGACACAGAAGGCTGTAGTTGTTCTTGAGCTCATCAGCTCCAGCTGAGCAGCAGTCTCCTGAGAAGCACATTGCATCTACTCTCCTAAGTGATGGGGTAATACCAGAACGTGAACGTCACGCTGCTGCAGAATGTTCCTGTCCATGGGATGCACCAAAGAGACAGTGACACTGACCAAGTGGTCAGGAGTGCAGCTTTTGCTTAACTGCTAATGAAATTCAACAAGGGCAAAGCCTAGAGTGAAGAACAACACCATGGACCAGGACAGGTTAGGGGGGGACCTGCTGGAAAGCAGCTCTGGGGGAAAAGACCTGGTGGACAACAGGCTGACCATGAGCCAGCAATGTGCCCTGGCAGCCAAGAGGGCCAATGCCACCCTGGGGGGCATCAAGAAGAGCATGGCCAGCAGGTCAGGGAGGTTCTCCTGCCCCTCTCCTCTGCCCTGGGGAGGCCTCACCTGGAGCTCTGGGGGCAGTTCTGGGCTCCCCAGTTCAAGAAGGACAAGGAGCTACTGGGGAGAGTCCAGCACAGGGACACCGAGGTGATGAAGGGACTGGAGCATCTGCCCTGTTAGGAAAGGCTGAGAGAGCTGGGGCTGTTCAGCTTGGAGAAAAGGAGGCTGAGGGGGGAGCTCATCAAAGCTTCTAAATATCTACTGGGGGTGTCAGGAGGACAGGGCCAGACTCTTCTTAGTGGTGTCCAGTGACAGGACAAGGGGCACAAACTGAAACACAGGAGGTTTAACTTGAAAATGAGAAAATACTTCTTTACTCTGAGGGTACCAGAGCACTGAACAAGTTGCCCAGGGAGGTTGTGGAGTCTCCATCCCTGAAGACATTCCCAACCCACCTGGATATGTTCCTGTGTGATCTGGTCTAGGGAATCCTGCCCTAGCAGGGAGGCTGGACTAGATGATCTCCAGAGCTCCCTTCCAAGCCTGACTATTCTGTAATTCTGTAATGTTTTTTGTTTTCTCTTTGTCCTGTTTTTGTTTGATTAGTGGTAAATTAAATTGATTTTTTTCCCCAAATTGAATCTGTTTTACCTTGACCATAGCTGGTGACATAAATGCTCTTTGTCCTTGTCTCAACTAATGAGCTTTTAGTCATACTTCCACTTCCCCATCCCACAGTGGGAGGAAGGGTGAGTAAGTGCACCCCTGGTTCTTTGTTGCAAGCTGGACCTAAACCACAACATCTAGCATTACATTTGTGCTTACAGAGTCAAACTGTCTGAACAAAACCAACCATGTTCACACCTGGTTAGTGCTTTTTTTTTGTCATGTGGCTGCCTTATTTCTGGTCTGAGGAGGATTGTCTGTACATGAACCCTCAGCTAAACCTTGCTCCAGCTTTCCTTCAGACATGAGGAGCTCACATGGCACCAGCTGACGTTGAAGCTTCATGTTTGCCCACAGCCCTGTGCTTTGGCAAAACAGGAACATAAGGGATAAGATCATCAGCTGTTGAGGATGATCATGATATCATGGTCTGTTTACAAGCTGTTGAGGATCTCCTCCTGTCTCCACAGAGATCTAGGAGCCAGACAGTCACTTGTGGCCACTTCAGCTGCTTTGCACTGCTCTACTGCATTGATTAAATTCCCTATCAGGGATGCTAAGAGCACAAGAGTTGCTTAAAAAAAGGTCAAATCAGCACCATAGTAGTGGAAGGAAAATGGTGATGGTGGAGTTTGTTTCTTCCCCTTTGCTGAGAAAGCCACAGACAACCTGCAAAAGTCTTGGCAGAGTGAATATTATAGGATACAATATTCTCAAAGGA
The DNA here is from genome assembly GCF_000747805.2 of Chaetura pelagica. Lineage (NCBI taxonomy): Eukaryota > Metazoa > Chordata > Aves > Apodiformes > Apodidae > Chaetura > Chaetura pelagica. The sequence continues at coordinate 226,499 of NW_009953209.1, read as the reverse complement.
CTTCTGATCTACATTAATTATGCCAGGGGCTAATGGGACATGGGCATTGAGTGCACTAGAGGAGATGCCTGCTACTCATCCAAGCAGTTTCCAAGTAGGAAAAATGTTTTGCAGGGCTGGATGTGCCACGTACAGAGCAACACAACAGAGTTGGGATTCACCCAGGAACCACAGGCCTTCTTTGAGTGAGAACAAGTCAAAAGGCTGTCATTCAGCTCTGGAAAACTTGGGTTTGGAGGCCTTGGTTTGTTTGTTTAAAGTTTGGCAAAAGTGTTTCTTGAGTGAACTCAACTGGCCTCTGTTATGGGTTGGGACTGAAAAGAAGTGCTTTTCACTAAAAAGTGGCTCAACATTTTTGAACGAAGTACTTTTCATGCTTGGAAACATTGAAGCAGCCTTTTAATATTACTCTGGACTATTTCAAAGCAGCAATGATTCTGTTTAGAAGCCAGATGGGTGAAGCACTTTGGAGATAAAAACCATTGCAAGACTGGAAGGTTGCTATCAAGAACTGTAGGTATTGCAGCAACCTTATACTTCTGCCACTTTCTTCATACCATGAGCATCACTCTTTAGGATCCTGTTTCTGACACAGAGGTGCCAATTTTGCTCCATTCACTTGGGCATTCC
>NW_009953209.1:199476-225684 GCF_000747805.2 Chaetura pelagica | reverse complement strand
CAGGTGGAATTTCCACTATTTTCAGGTGGAATTTCCACTATTTTCAGGTGGAAACTCCAAGGCTGGCACTCCACACCCCCCAGGTGGGAAGAAAGGGAGACCTGAAGTACCCAGCTCAAGCCCTTCAGAGCAGGGGTGACAGAGTGAAGGATAACAAAGAAAGCATTTGCATCTATATGGTTAAGGTAAAGCTGCAAAGGGCAAGGGAACCATCTTGTGCCTCAAGCTCTACCCAAGGTACCCTGAGAGTACCTGGCAGTACAGTCAGTGATCTAAGTTTCAGATGCACATGCTGTTCCCCACCTCATATCCTGGCTACATGACTTAAGGGCTTTAAAGTTCATTCCCTTTCAGGTTACAGAGTTGTTGTGGAGGTGAAAGTAAAATCCCATATATTTGGCCAAGACCCCTTTGTTGTAGATGAGAGTGGAAGGGCTTAAGGTTGCATAAAGGATCACTTACAAAGATATCAAGAAAGGGTGATTTTAATATGGACTTCTGTGATTTGAAATAGCATTAAGATTGATTCATACTATTATGACAGATCACAAAATTAGATTATATGGTTTTCTAACAACTTAATAACAAAAAAAAATGTTATAATCAATGCAGGGTTTCAATTAAAGGTCTAATGAAGGGGTATTGGAATAGTGTTTGGTGTGCAGTGTAATAAACATCACTCTTCCCAACAGGGTGAACCAGCTTCCTTCATGAGGCACGTGAGATGCAGGGCAGCAGCTCAGTGTGATCCCAGGGAGCTCCAAAGGGCCTCCCTCTTAGAACAAGTATTTATGGGGTCTCAAGGTGATTGACTTTGGTCCATGTTTTTCCATGATAGCCACGACTTGGGTCAGGTCATCTTTGGCAGCTCTCAGAGCAGGCCTGTGCTCTAAGCAGGAGTGGTCTCAGATATATTCTTCAAACAAGAGAGTTCCAGGTGGTGTTAGGGAGTGCCAAATGGCTGTATTTGCACTAGGACTAGCAGGGACCATTGTCTGAACTCATTGTTCCAGTAGGCAAGAGCAGGAAGTGCTGGATTGTATCAGCCCACTGCACTTGATGTTGAATCAAGAATCTTGTACCTGCTGCACTTGGCACTCAAGCAAGAGCAGTGTTGCATGATGTTGATGTTGCAACATGGCTCAATGAACAGGGGGTCTTCACAGAATCACAGAATCCCAGGGGTTGGAAGGGATCTCAAAAGCTCACCCAGTCCAACCCCCCTGCCAGAGCAGGGGCACCCAGAGCACATCACACAGGAACGTGCCCAGGGGGGTTGGAATGTCTCCAGAGAAGGAGACTCCACAGCCTCCCTGGGCAGCCTGGCCCAGGGCTCTGTCACTCTCACAGCAAAGAAGTTCTTCCTGAGATTCACATGGAACCTCCTGTGCTCCAGTTTGCACCCACTGCCCCTTGTCCTGTCACTGGACATCACTGCACAAAGCCTGGCTCTGTCCTCCTGACACTCACCCTTTACAGATTTGTAACCATGGTTGAGGTCACCCCTCAGTCTCCTCTTCTCCAGGCTAAAGAGACCCAGCTCCCTCAGCTCCCTCTTCAACACCACAACATGTGACAATCAAAATATGTTTGAAATACTTTACAAACATTATGAGCTAGTGTTCACATGGGTAGTACTGAGTTTTAGGACAAAGCATCATGATGAAAACACTGTTTTATTATGCTATCACTGTTCACCTAGAAATCACATTCTCCATTTTTTATTTCTTTTAACCATTTTTTTTTTCATTTTGAAATGGAAAATAAAAAAAGAAGGATGAATGGAAAAGTGCTAAGAAAGAGTAGCAGGCAAATACAAACCCAGAAAATACTGTCACCATTTGGCACAAATTCTGCTTGCTTGGCTTTCGTGTCCCAAGACTGGACGTGGCATCATTCCTATGAGACAGCACAACCGGAAAGCTTGGTTCAGAGAAGAAAAGGGGTGGCAGTATCAGCTTTACTGACCATCTGAAATACTGGAGCCAAACTGTCCTTTCTAGGTTAATACCAATCTGCCTGAAACCCAACACTGTCGTTTCATTTTTGCTTCAAAAGTATTTATAACACCATGCTCAATATTTCAACATTTCTGCTATCTCTGCCTCATGTTTAGGAGGAAAACAAGCACTGAAACATTTGCTTTTCTAAGAGAATTCCTCATTTTCCTCTCAGCTCCTGCATCTGCTTTTTCTGAGTGTTTCACTGTCAGGACGTGCATTTCCTGATTTATCATTTATAGACCAGAACCTTTCAAAGCTTCTTGTGTTTCCCCTCCTACAGCAACACACAGACAAGCAATGCTGTGGCATTTCTCAGCAGTTTCCTTGTCCTGCCTTCCATCATGTTGGAGCAAGGCAGGAAGGTTTCATCTTCAAGGAAGGTTTCATCTTCACAAACTTGTATATTAATCTAATGACTGAGAGCAACGTTTTCACTAGCAATTTTGATTCATTTCTTCTGGCTTTTGATGGCCATTTTTTATTGCCCAAGATTCACATTTTCACTTTTGCTCACAAAAAAAAATATGCACCAAACAAAGATGTGTAGGGGGAATTTCATTTGATATGTTATTTAACAGACTCCACACAGGTGAATACAACAATAATTCATAGCTAACATCTCTTTGAACCAGCCTCACTGAAAAGCAAATGTTACCATTCCACTCCAGTTACACAGCAAAATAAGCACCATGTTTTTTCACCATTTTGAACACTACTTCCAAGATCCCTTGGAAATCTTCCCTGATGTATTCATCTCAGTAAAGGAGCCAGATTTTTCAGCCAAACTCAGCACACAGCAGTCAAGGCCCACAAACTGAAGAGCAGTTAAGCAAACAGAATAGGTGTCAGTCACATTTCATGTATATACTTCTCCACTGGAGTGGTTTTTTCCCCTCTGTGGTGGTTTATTTTAACTAACAGAACTTCCTCTGTTCTCAGCAGGAGAAATAAAACTGCATGATCAACATGCTGATTCTTCCAGTGATTTTTTGACAACTCCAAGCAGACAAAATAATAATTGCAAGGATGTCACCTGAGGAAAAACCCTTCTCATTTATTCCCACTAACGAAGGGACCACATAGATATGAGTTTCTCCCACTCCAGTAACAACTAAACCAAGAACAAAAAAATTTACTGGGCTAACACAAAGCAATTATAGGAAATGGAGTCACTTTTAAAAGTGGGAAAAATTCCAAACTGGTAGAAAATAAATTGGTTTGAAAAGGTTCAAGAAGGTGCCTTCAAGAAAAAGTAGATAACGAGGGAGCAGTGGTTTGTAAGAGCTGTGGGGAAGTAATTAAGATATTTTTGTTGATAGCCTCAATGCCTAGATGCCTGCAAATCATCTAAATCAGCAGTTTGCTTGAGAGAAATTGTGCTAGACAGGACTTGCTTGTATCTCATTGAGTTTATCTTGCTTTCTTTCTCTGTTGTTGCTCCTCTTCCCTTATTTTTCCCTCCTTTTTTCTTTTTGCAGAGCTGGGAAGGGTAACTTCAGAGCACAATAAAACACACCAATATAGATGCAGTTAGTAAAACTTTTTCTCCCCACCTTTTTTTTTTTTTTTTAACCTGTGATAACCCCTGTGCATTTATGGTTCCTCTCAGTATAAATTAACTCAACTCAGACATTGCTGTTCAGCCAGAAAGACAGAAAAAAAAAAAAGAAAACCACAAACAATTTAACAATACTAATCTTTGAGCACAAAACTCTTATCACATCAAGTTTCCATTAAATTGACCTAAAATAATAGTTGAAAAACAGGAAGAAATACTAGATCTGCAGGCATTTAGAACTGCATTCTCCATGATCAGTGTATTTACCAGCTCCCAACATGACAAACACCCATGAAAGCCTTTTGGCCAAAGAGAGCTACAAGCTTGGAAAGAATACTTCTGTTTTGGTGACAAATTAATACCTTCATTCAAAATTCTCTCCCTTTCTCAAGAAGAGGATCATCTTTTCAGAAGCCTACACATGAACCTCCAGCTTTTTGCATTTTCTCCTATCACTTGTTGCCTGGGAGATGAGGTCAACACCAGCCTCACTACAACCTCCTTTCAGGTACTTGTAGAGAGCAATAAGGTCTCCCCTCAACCTTCTTCAGACTAAACCATCTCAATTCCCTCAGCTGCTCCTCCCAAGATCTCTGCTCTAGACCCTGAGTCACCTGGTTATAGAAAGAGATCAACTTTGTCAAGCAGGACAAAAGCACTATCAGTTCTTTTTGACCTCCCTCCCTCCCTCCCTTCCTTCCTTCCTTCCTTCCTCCCTTCCTCCCTTCCTCCCTTCCTCCCTCCCTCCCTTCCTCCCTCCCTCCCTTCCTCCCTCCCTCCCTTCCTCCCTCCCTCCCTTCCTCCCTCCCTCCCTTCCTCCCTCCCTCCCTTCCTCCCTCCCTCCCTTCCTCCCTCCCTCCCTTCCTCCCTCCCTCCCTTCCTCCCTCCCTCCCTTCCTCCCTCCCTCCCTTCCTCCCTCCCTCCCTTCCTCCCTCCCTCCCTTCCTCCCTCCCTCCCTTCCTCCCTCCCTCCCTTCCTCCCTCCCTCCCTTCCTCCCTCCCTCCCTTCCTCCCTCCCTCCCTTCCTCCCTCCCTCCCTTCCTCCCTCCCTCCCTTCCTCCCTCCCTCCCTTCCTCCCTCCCTCCCTTCCTCCCTCCCTCCCTTCCTCCCTCCCTCCCTTCCTCCCTCCCTCCCTTCCTCCCTCCCTCCCTTCCTCCCTTCCTCCCTTCCTCCCTCCCTTCCTCCCTCCCTTCCTATCCCTCCCTTCCTTCCTATCCCTCCCTTCCTTCCCCTACTGCTTATTATATTCAACAGACCATCACCCTGGCAATTAGACCCAACTCAGCCTCAATACATTCCATGAAACCAGAGCCATTCTTTCCATACAGTTTTCACTGGGCTGGCAACACAGTCATCCAGATCAAGAGAACTGGAAAAACAGCACCATCTCCCACTAAAATTTCCTTAGGCAGAGTGGAAGGAAAACCTGGCAGCCATGCCTAGGTAAGAGAGATCTCTCCACCCACTCAACAACAGGTGAATTTCCATTTCCAAATCAAGTTTTACAACAAGTCCCTGAACTGCTGAAGTCCCTGAACTGTTCTTCTTTTCCCATCTGCAAACTTGATGGGACCTTTTTCTTGCTCAGAAGAAATTCAAATGCTCATTTGAATGTTATTAATAGCAAAAAGTTCTTGTTCCAGCACTATTTATCATGAGAACAAGAATGGAAATGAACATTGGAGGTGAGGTCAAATGATAGAAAAGGAAAAAAAAATACAAGGCATTAAAACCATCAAGAATCAAGGGATAAGCCCTTCCACACCTTTTAGAGACTATAGTGAAATAGTCATGACTGGCCATACTAAAATACTAGATTTGCTGGACTCAGGAAGTGATCCAAGAAAACTGCACTGACATTTTCTTCAGTCCAGGAAAGTTTTTTGCTGGTCTTGATATATTTTTATCAAATCCCCTGTGCACTTTTTGTGATCCACCAGTGCTGGAAAAGTCACTTCATTACACACAAAAAAAAATGCAAATACCATTATTCTTCTAAATGAATTCCAGTTCAGAAGGGGCAGGTAAACTATGTGTTGGGAAATATTAACAGCATTGATAATAACCAGGTGGGAGGGCAGCAGGTCTGGCCTTGGAGTGTGATACCTCTGCCTATTGGTTTTTGAGTGAAAGATAATATTTGCATGTCTGTTCTCTATGGAATTGAACTTCTGTTGGGCAACTGATCAAGGGCAGCATGTTGTGCTAAAGTGAGTCAGATTAGATGCAGCTAGATTAGGTAGGGCTGGCCACTTGTTCTCTCTCCAGAGACATAGACAACTAATGACCCCAGCAAAGTCAGTGTCAGAACTTCCTATGGTGGCACTACAGCCCAAACATAAGTTCCCAGAAAGTAACTTTTAGAAAACACTAGTTGAAATGTTGATAATTTGTTTTCATTTTCTTCCTTTTGGGTGATGTAACATCAGGTTAGTTTGAGGTCAACTAGGGCCTACTGGCCATGATGACCTTCAAGGAAAAGGGAATTTAGTAGCTGAAGATTGCCTTTCTTCATGTGATAAGTTGAAAAGGTAGGTATACTTGCTTTTGATCTAGATGCTTTTGCTATCAGTGAAGAAAAATCTCATCTGACCTAATTCAAATGTCTAGTTTCTGTTGAGATCAGATTATTCACTAGAAAGACCTTTCTTGTACAGAAAGTCCAGATGACCAGCTCATACACACAAATATCCACCTCATCTAATGAACTCAAGTCTCTGTCTCCAAAGGGAATGATATCCCTTCAAATTAAGATCCATAGTACCTTCTGAAAATGTGCCTTTCTCTAGTATCCTCACTGTATGGTGGGAGAGAGTGGATGGAGAGGGGGAAGGTGGGGAAGACAATTTTACTGTTCCAATTACAGCAAAGACCTCTTCCATGTTTCCCTCTATACTTGCTTATCCTTTGCTCTGGTGAGTCTAATCTCCCAGGACAATTACTACTTAGGGGCCCTACCAAGAGTTTTGCCTCTGCTCACTGCCCAGGAAGGCTGGTTGACATGAATGTAGTTCCTGTGGATGTAAAGAATCAGAGAATCATTCAAGTTGGAAAAGACCTCCAAGATCATCAGGTACAACCCTCAAGAAAATGTCAGCCTGCCCACTCCACTGTCTGCATCTTTGTTTAACACCTCCAGGGGTGGTGACTCTGCCACATCCCTAGGCAGCCTGTCCCAGGGTTTGACCACTCTTTCAGTAAAGAAAGAGCTTCACTTATCTCTGTCTCTGCCATCTCCAGTTCCACACCATAGCAGGGACACCATCTATAGAAATACACTTCTTGTAGCAACATGGCCAAGCTGTTCAAAGGTAGTTAAGTCCTACGTTAGCAAATATGTTACTGTCTTCCAGACTGATCCTTCATGAAAACTGAGATGATGATAAAACTGTCGACAAAGTCCCCATCTCTTCTAAAAATATTCTTTGCATGTTGAAGTAAGAACGACAGAAGAAGAATTTTGCTTTATCTCAGTTTGCTTCTCTCAAAGCTGGTACAATTCTTCAGCAGCACAGAAGCTGCTACTACACTCACTTATCAACTGGCAAGGTTTCTTGGCACTTCCTGAGGAAAGCCTGGTGATGAGCACAAACTGCTTCTCCTCACTATTGTCACTGAAAGAGTCACAAGTTGAACATTTTCTACACACATCAATTATATGCCCAGCTCTTGTACTTCAAGCCTTGAACCAAACTGAACACCTCCAAAGAAACAAACCAGTAACACTGCTGTTGATGAACCAATTATTGATCAGTTAATTCTAAACCTGTACACTCACAACTCTGAAAGGAAGATGATTCACTTCAGTACCTAATTTTAATCCTTTCACCATAGGCCCAAGGGCTCAGATTTCTATTTTTGCATGAGCTTTTTACAGTTTGCTTCTTCTGGGAAGACATATGGCAGTAGAACCACCAGGACCAGCTTTATCATAACACTGACATTGAGTTCAACATCTACTTGCTTCTAGAAAATTTTCCCACACTACCTCTTGAAGGTTTTTTTTTAGCCAGCTACAGAATTTGACATGTAGGTTGATCCACCAGAAAACTCAGATCCAGACAACAAAAAGAAGTGTTTTTTTTAAATAGTTAAGGCTCAGGTCTGCAATACTTGGAAGTCTTCACCCACTTCTTTTCTGAAAGAGTTCTTTGATTCTGTTAAGTTTCCTTAGCAATTTTTAAGCAATCTTCTGCCCCTCTTACACCAATAAATGATTGTTGGTGCTTCTAAATAAGAAGCACCTCTAATGCCAGCTGCATACACCTCTACACCACTTGAAGACACCAAACTGAACACCATTACTGACACCACCTGAGATTCTTCCTGTTGGTGTACAATACATTTCATTTTGGCATTTCTATTCCCTCATTTCCATGTAGTCATATGTTTACACTCCAACATACTTGATGTCCTGCTGTAAAGAATCAAAAGACTCTCTTCTGCATCTGCTTGTGGCACTGAATTTAAGGCAACTAGACTGATTTATTCCAGATGAAAAAGTAGTCTGGAACATGTCAAAACCCCTACACACTAAGATACTTCCCATGTTTTTATTAAGAGTATCCTCTCTTGGGTAGAATGCATAGAGAATATTCTTAAATGGCTGTTTCTAATACCTGAATATATTTTTCTCCATGTTGTTCCTGCCATATCAAGAATGAGAAGTGTTCATGGCCATCTGGCTTTTGTGAGCTTTAATCAGATTTAGTTGTGTAAAACCAAAACTGAATCTGGTTCAGCTTTGTGCCAAAACAGAAGGTTTTCAGGGCAAGTTAAATGGGAGTTCAGCTGCACTGACAACCTTGTGGGCAACCTCCTTTTGTTTGTTGCTTTGTTCTTCTAAACAAATTTGGTAGGTGCAATTAAACTTCCTTAAAATAAGAATCCTAAATAATAACACAAAAGACATGTAAGAATGAAGTTAGAATTGGATGATCTTTAAGGTCCCTTCCAGTCCAAACCATTCTATGAACATGACACAACACACAAAGATTTTTCGTAGCCTCAATGTGGGGATTTTAATCTGATGTCAGAATTTCAAAGGTGTCACTGTTGTTGGATCAAGAACATAGCACAAAATCACATGGTTGTATGGAAATAGTCTGACAAAACTTTTTCATTTAATTCCTTTGTAACAGATTTTACTGAAAAGAACATCAGATTTTTGGGAAATAAGAGTGCATTGGGAAAGGTAAAGTTCAGATGTAATGCTGGAAATAGCTACCAGTGCTCAGAATTGCTTGCAGAAGGTACCATGTATCAACCATACCAACCAATTGAACCTGTTAATCTCAAAGGAAATTGGTGCCCTTAATAGCCCCCAGCTCATGAGAAAATATTTCCATGGTGTTGGAGGACACCAGGGAGCAGCAGCTCTTGTTTTCTTTCAGTCTATACCTCCTAGATGGTAGGAGGCTCTTTACTCCTTGCAAGCTTTTCATTTGGAACAGCCAGACCCTTCCTAATCTGTTTTTTTTTGTATTCTCCAAGTGCTGACTTGTGAACACCACACCAACAGACATGCTCTGGTCTCTGTGTGGCTGGTTCTTCAGAAAAGAACCCATAAAAGACCACCTTCACATCAGCATGCCAGGCTGAAAGGAGCCCATCTGGCCTCAGTTGAGGGTTCTGAATGCTCTGTGCAGCTAAGGATGCACAGCAGGACAAGGCTGACTGTGGACTCTGCCATTGAAATCATCCACCCTGCTTATGCTCAGAAAGCAGCAGTGTATTTTGCTGCTCCATCTCCTTGAAACAAATCCAGCCCATGATTCAGTTGCTTCCACAGCAACATCTAGCAGAACTTGGAGCTCCAGAGCACAGGGCTGGTTAGGGGATTAAAGGGCAGGAGGGAGTGTTATGCAGATGAGCCCAGCTTTACTCCAAACCCACCCCAAAAGAAGTGCTGCAATCGTTTCTGAGACTGGGACACAGAGAGAATTACCAGGAGCAAATTCAATTGGATGACACACTCCAAATTCTCCCCTTAGTGCCAATCACCAGCCAAACAAAACTAAGGCACTTAGAGTGCTAAGAGCAACTTAGAAGTAAAAAAATCCCATAACAGACATGTATTTCTTAAACCTCATCATCACAGAGCCAAGAAATTATCAATAATTTCACTTAATTGCAAACTAATTTCCTCGAATATGAGTTTCACACACATTTTCAATTAATTTTAATGACATGACAAATTTGAAGAGGTTTTCTTGCTCTCTAAGAACCTTCAGGACATAAAGAAAAAAATTACCAGCACAGATGCTATATTTCTTAAAAGACATAACTTAAAATTAATTCTCACTCCTAAACTAATTAATGGCTTCGTTGTAAATTCTATCAAAGTTCATTTTGCCCTGAGAATGTAAGGGCTGTAAAGGGAGGAAGAATCATGTTTTTCCAGGGTAACCAGAAAGGTGAATTTCAATACAACTCAGACTGTCCTCAAGTGGTAACTCTCAATGGGGAAATACAAGTGTGAATGGTTGAAGCTCCAGTTTACACCTTGAGATGTGGGTTTAAATCTTTGCCCTTTCTCCTCACCATCAGCCTACATTGATCTTAGGCAACTTACTCAGCCTGCTTCTTCCCAAATGTACAAAGAGTCCCATAAGTAGTGTGGAAATGAAACCATTCAGAGAAGGCAAAGTGTCTGGGCTCAAAGTCACAGCAGTCACCTAAGTATGGACAACAAAGTGTCCTATTAGAGGCAGCAAGAGATAACATTTGATAGCATCTATAGCTGCTTCTCACGGGGCTTTATTTGGTTTAAGATCTATACTACTACTTGGCAGAGTTCAGAGGCTTTAAGCAGGGCAGGCACTTCCATTCAGAGCTTCTTACAGCAAAGCATACTTCTCCTGGGCCAAAGAAGTTGACTTTCTGGTCCACACCATAATGAATGAGTCCACCAGAGCCTACAGCTACCCACAGGCACATCTCCAGGTCCTAAAATTCAGATTTAACCTACCTGTTGAAGTGCTTTCATGTGCACCACAGCAAAGCACCTGGACAGATATTAGCTGAAAAATCAGGATGTTTCAAGGAACCTACCCATGAAAACTGGATCTTCATGATAGCATACCAAAATAATTTGATTTCATCATACCATACAGTGACTACAGAATAATGCAGTACATGTCATGGCATGGAGAGTTCATGGTGTGTATGATGCCCGTGCCCATGTGAAATGAAAATAAAAACCAGTCAATGAAGATGAAATATGACATCCAGAAGAGTAGCAGGGGGAAGAGCTACTAGAGCAGAAGTCCCACCTCAGCTATTTAGGCTCCATGGCTAAGTTTCAGGAACAGTTCAGATATCTGCAGATGGGAAATGCACTTCAATGTAAGGCCTCTCTTACCTTCAACAATGAAAAGTTATCTGTAATAGATAATGGAACATAATTCCATTCTCATTTGATTACATTAATTGGTTAGAAGACACTCATGGTGTTGCTTCTCACTTTTTGCACTGAAAGTCCCTGACTGCTCTCTGCCTCTCTGGTATTTTGTAGTTTCATAACTTGAGCTATGCTAAGAATTAGTCACATTGATTTAGGCACATAGCCTGTAATTGTTACTTCTACAATATTCATTGCTATCCTGTTCTATCCCTATGGCTACCATAAACTATTATTTTACATTGCATAATGTAACTAGATTCATTGTCAGAGGAAGGTTTAAATTATAGGTAAATTATAGGTCTACATAGATTAATTTTCAACAGCTACAATGGTTTTCCCTCTTGAAATTATTCATTTCAGCACTCATCTAAAGTGGCTGAAACAAAGATAGGAAGAGATGTGCTAACCTTCTCCTTGGAAGTTTGATACTGTCTATAGGCTTAGCAAAATAAATGAAGGCACTTCCTATAGGGAAACTAAGGTTTGTATAGTCTCTGTCTTCCCTTGGACTTTCTCCTTTGACTGTACAATCCTTTATAGCAACCTGGAAAAGTTCAGCATCACATAAAGAGTAACATTGTTGTCTTGATGTTCACACAAATCTCTGCAATCAGCACAATGTTTGGAGATCTGACAGCAGGTGGCACTTCCTGAGCAACCCAAGAGGCTAAAAAATGGGTGACCTGCAGATTCAGAGGCTTTTCTGCAACATGACATGCAAAGCAGGAAATAAATTGTTGCCTTATATGTCTAATTCTGATAGCTTGGGGTTTTTTTTTTGCTTTTAAACAACAGTGAGTGGTTCTCTCTACTACTTTCACAGAATCATTCCTCCATTTTAAAAGACAGTGACCAAGGTACAGAGAAATAATAGGAATGTCCATGTTGAGAAGGGAAAACACAAGTTGACTTTTTTTTGCTTTTAAACAACAGTGAGTGGTTCTCTCTACTACTTTCACAGAATCATTCCTCCATTTTAAAAGACAGTGACCAAGGTACAGAGAAATAATAGGAATGTCCATGTTGAGAAGGGAAAACACAAGAGTAGCCCCCACAGTTGAGATCAAATGCCAGTACAATGCAGTGTGGTCTCTTGAAGGTAAGCATAGAATGACCCTTCCTCACCTGTGTAATCTCAGCCTCTCATCATCCTGAGACAAAGCCTCAGATCATCATGCTCTTGGGCACTGGATGTGTCATACCCTGCTCTGGATTTATTCTTAAGCTATTATGGAAAGGGTTCTACTGATTAACTCTATGTTGTGCATTAAAAGTTGTTTCCTTTCTTTCATCTTAAAATCACTATATCAATTAGCTCTTCCTTTATTAGAATGACCAGGTTCTGCCCATCCTCCTCCTCCAACATCCATCATGTCATGCACGAGCATTAGATCACCTCCTCCAACAGGAGAATTAACACTAAATGTCCATATAGAAATGTTATTGCTTATCATAGTCACATCATACAATGAGATGGGACCACCATGTTCAGATTACTCATCAGAAAAAGTTGTAATGAATTTTAGAAGCAGCTGGAAAAAATTAGGTGAAGGTGGGATGAACTTGGAGAGGAGTGTGATGAAGGTCTGCTGAAGGGAGAACACACCAGAAGGAACAGACACAGTGAGGACACAGGGCTCAAAAGAGCCAAGGTATTCTCATGCTATGTCCCAAGACCATGAAAAATAAACAGTTCAGAAAATTCTACTGAAGCTACTAAATACACTGAGATAATATGAAGATCATACTCTTTGAAGGAATCACATTCAATTCTGATGAACTACTGGGAGGGAAAAAAATGAATAAAAAAATAAATTAAAAAAGAGAGTGATGGAAGAGGTTCTGCAAAGAGGAGCCAGAAGCCCAGAAGATAACTATCTACCTGAGAAGAATATGGTAATTTCTCAAAACCTATGTGATACAACCCCCAAAAATTACTATCAATGCTGTAAGTCTTTCTACATGCCAAGAAAAAACCATCCACACTCCACTTCACTTCCAGTTAGACATTTACATTGATGATGAGAGCATGCAGATTTAGAGAAGAGATTATTGTCATTCTTAAACTTTTTCCTTTGAAGCTCTTGTAACTCTTTAAATTACTTCAAGACACATGAAACTTCATCTCTGGGTGCCTCAAAATTAAAACCATGTTTCTAAAAGCAGGTCCTATCTGAATCTATGTATTATGTTATAAATAAATACCTAGGATTAAATGACAGAAAAGAGTCTTTAAATCTTTAAGTCTATGGAGGTAAATTCCACAGAAACACTAACTGCTCCAGGAAGGACTGATCCTGGCAAAAAAACCCTACATCTTTGCACAGCTGGTACTGACCACTTGTTCAAGAACTTTGTGGGCCACTGATTCCTAATCATTTTATTCAATTACAGTCTCCTTGAACGACAATTAAAGCTCAACTTTCAGTCCTGGCCTGGATGGATAAAAATGGAACTCATTTCTTCTTCTGTGAAGCAGATAGTCTGTTCCTACTTAGGCAGAAACAGTCTGGCAGCTCTAATTTTTCTGTGGCAAGAACAATTTTTTTGGTATTTCCCCCAGTATTTGATGGAGACGATGAATTGAATTCAGCTTTTTTTCAGCCTTTCAGCAGTGGGGCTTTCTGAACTTATAACATTGCACTTCTCTGCTGAAACACAAACAACTTGTGACCACTTGCATTGAATTGAGAATGTTTCTCTGGATCAAATTATACAGTAACAAAGGGTTTTGACACCACCTTATCAGTATGATAATTTACTTGCTGTTGATGCTTGTTTATGTATCTACAGACAAGAAGAACACACAAGGGATCCAGATGCTAATATGGAAAATGGTCTTTTTTCAAAATTATTTCTAACCCCAAGACTTAGTGACAATAACTCCTAGGATTTGTTTCCAATTTCTGTGCTTTCTCTGCCCCATTTTATAAGAGTTATGCCCACTTTGGAGAAACAGTTTAAGCTCTTCCCTGTTTATATCAGTGTCAGAATGAGACCAACTTCTAGCATACAAACCTGAGATATTTTGTTTTTCAAAGTGGACAAACCTTTCCCATTCAGGCAGTACTTCAGGGGACTTAAAAATAAATAAATCTTGAGCTAAAATGTTGGTAGTAAGAAGACAACCTGTTAAATAAGCCCTGTCTCAGAGATCATACCATCCCATATGAATACCTAGTAGTGGAAATAGAAGGTTCACTTTTCACATGAGCTGAAAATGTGACATTCAGAATACAGCTAATTAAGTACACCAGGTGGGAAAATGATAAAAAAAATAAAGAAATGACAGGAAACAAAGTGAAAAAAATAGGAACCAAGACAGAATTCTACACAGTTATTTGAATGGTTTGCACTGCTGTTGGAAAGTCTGTAGAAATGATCTCAGCATTACAGTTTTGCAACTGAATTATTTTATCTCTGGGAGCAGGTGGACACAACTATAGTGAGTTTTCCTCATGGCCTATTAGGTTTTCTGAGCATCATTATTTCCTCTGGTAGTGGGAAGAAAAGGCTTTCTTCTAAATAACATGTTGTGTTTATAAAGAACTGGCATATCATTTTTAGTTACTTAGTGATTTTCTTTCCAAGCATCATATATATCAGAAATTTAAAATGCAATCTGTTTCTTTGTAGTAATCTAAGTCCTGCACGTGGTTTTGCATCCAGGTACTAGAAGCTTGCATTGAAATGTGACATTTATAATGGCTTTTGTGAGTGTTGCCTGGATTAGTTCTGTTTCCATGGGCTGGCAACAGACACTATGGGCCACACAAGCACAAATGTGCCAGATGTCATATGAAGAAACCGAAGTACAAGCTGAACTCACCACCACCTGATCCTAGACAAACTAGGCTGTCTGAATAGACACAGCTCAAAAGTAAGATGTGTTTCAGTGCATTTTTTGTTTATTGACACCATCTGATGCTCTATCATGTTGCTATGGTAACTGGGAAAAAGACCCTGCTACTGGCATTTCATGTTAAATGGCTGCAGTTAATGATGAGCTTGTGTTAAAGGGGTGGAAAAAAAAAAAGAAAGATCTCTTGGAGATGAGTCTGGAACAGCCAGGCTGCCAGAGACTGTTAAGGGCACCTTCTGAAAGGTGGGAAAAAAAAAAAAGGAAACAAGAAAAAGACCAGTGGTCCTACAGTAAGAGCTGAACTGCTCTTTAAAAGTTACAGCAGTCGCAGTGAAAATTACTTGTGCAGCTTTCATACCACTAAAACAATCTGGGAAAAGAATAATTCTTGCTTCTCCACGTTGAAAACTGAGATTTCTTTTTTTCCCAGTGACAGTTTGAAGCCTCAAATAGTTTGCAAATGGAACCAGTCATTCCAAAAAGCTGCCACGTGGCATCTGATGAGCCAAGATGGCTGGAGTGTCTTTTGCCTGGGTGACCCTTGCAGACAGAGTCCCAGGCAGAGTGATGGGACATTTGCATCAAAGACAGGCACAGAAAAAGCAGCCTTGTGGGGAAGGCTGAATCAATAATAAAAAAAAAAGGAACATAAGAGAAATACAGCTCCTAGGAAATACTGCAGCACAAGGATGCCACTTTCAGGTGAAATACTTATTTTCTTGAAGGGCCAAGATAAGGACTCTGTAAAACACACATGAAACCTCCCAAAACTCCTCCTCATCTCTGAAATCATTTTCTCAAGTACAAATAATCTGTCATTAGATTTTTTAAAAAAGTAGTATTCCCAGTAAAATCTGGTTTGCAAAATGTGAAAAGTTTTCAGCCAAATATATTCCAGTGCCCAGACCAAATGAAGGAAGGACAAAACTTTCCATCAGTCCTTTATTGCCTTCATAGATTTTTCAGCCAAATATATTCCAGTGCCCAGACCAGATGAAGGAAGGACAAAACTTTCTATCAGTCCTTTATAGATGTGCTTTCTGGTCATGTAAAGCATTTCCTATTGAGCTGTCTTACCCTCCCAGTATGCTAAATATTCCAAGGATGCTGAGGTGATAGGACAGCTGGACTTCATCAAAATTTACCCTAAACAAAAGTCTAAATAAATACTAAAAAGAAAAGAAAATAAATTATAATGGTGTCCAACTGCAGCCTGAGCTCTTGGGAGTCGTTTAAATAATCTACAAGTAAATTGTTGTATCTTGAGCCATTTGTGGTACTTTCAGTCTCTTTTTGCTGACATTTTCTATTGTTGTTGTCCTGATTTGAGCCGGGATAGACCCAATTTTCTTTCTAGTGATGTTACTTTTCAGTTAAGTCTCTCTTAAGTAGCTGCAGTTGCTGAAATGAACCGCATGTTTTTCAGCCAGCATCTGCTTCTGGGGCTGGTAACACTCCATGTTTATAGTTAGAGCTAGAGAAAGGTGTGCAGAACCAACCCACAGCTTGGGTCTTGAAAAGCATCTTATGCTCCAAAACAGGAGAGGAGTAAATCCTCACGTGGGGAGGAGTGGACCAGACCAAAACTGACCAAATGAAGTGCTCCCTCCCATCCACGTTATACTTGGGATAATTTTCAGGGTCAAGCTCTTTTCCATGGCTGTGGCTGACATCCTGGAAGGATTCCATCTCTCTGCCTTTGATCCTGATTCCTACGTTCCTGCACCCAGTTTCTGTCTGCCACTGACTCCAGGATTCAAATCCAGGACTTTTCCAGGCCCTGCCCTGCAGCCTTGGTGGTGACGTGAGTGTTACTGGGCTTTGTATATAATTCCTTATTTTCCCTTTCACCACTACTGTTTCAATAAAGCTGTGCAGTTTAGTTTCTGACTCCTAAGAGTGTCTCTCCCTTATTGCCTCCCTTTTCCCTATTTGAGGAGGGAGGAGAGTTAACAGAGAGCAGTCTGTCCTTTGTTTAATTTCCAGACCAGCATTAAACTGTGACAGTTTTTGCCCCAGTTGTGCAGGGAAGGAGCTACCAGGGCAGTAAATCCTGGGGGTGGGTTTGGGGAGGAGCAGGGCAGGGTGAGAAAATGAATGCCACAAATGCTCTGAAGAGGAAGACATGTGAAATGGGAAGGGGCCACAGAGCTAGGTTTTCAAAACGTGGGGACTTTGTGGAAGGGCTCTCCATGAGGAGCCTGCAGTGGAGACACCAAGTCATGCACAGGTCAGACCCTGCCCAAGACCCCTCCTCAGCCTGCCTAGTACCTGCTGCTGGCATCACTTTCAACCTTTTGCAGCTCCCAGGCTTCTTCCAGTGAAGAAGCAAATTGCTGCAGAGTATAACAACTGCCAATAGTGGGCTTGCTTCACTCATTTATCTTTCATATATGCCTGCACAGCCGTGCCTAGGTCCTCAGCACTTTCCAGATCAAAGCTGACAGAGCCTGCTGTTACAGTGCAGCAAACTCTCTCCATGCACATTCACCACGTATCCATCCTTCTGCATGTCTTGAAGCACTGACAGAAGCTCTCCTAGCTCCTTCCTGTCAGACAAGCTGAAGGTGTTACCTTCTCTCAGTACTTGATTTTCTTTTTAAATCCCCATCTCAGACGAGTCAAAGGCTGGAGCTGCTTTTGCTGTCCAGCCCTGGTGCAACCAGCAGACTAAGTAACACCTGAACAGTGTGTGCAGGACACCAGGAGTCATTGTTCAGCACACCTCAAACTTGTTCCCATCCTCCCCTGCAGGACATCACCTCTCTGAAGAAAACACAGAGGGCCCAGCACACCTCAAAACTACAGCTGGGCTGTCATGAGTCCTAGGTCATCTTAGGCATAGTACCACGACACCAAGTGATCAAGAGCACCTGCAGCTCCTCAGCATCCCTAGGAGAAAGGAACTGTCATTTCCCTCTCCCTGCCCTGGCTCTGCAGGTGGGAAGTAGGTTAATAAGCAATGCAGGTGCTTACCCAAAGCCAAACACAGGAAGAAAAAATGATCTTTCCAGTCTCCCGTGGGGCTTTCTATATCTTGCTGGGGCCAGATGGAGCTGTCTTTAACTAACCCCAGTGGAGCCACATTTCCAGCAGCACTTGGTACCTGTTAAGGTCCCTGAAGAAGAAGAAGCCCATTTTTTATCTGCTTTGTGCCTAGACACTGTGATATTTTACCACCGTGTACTTAAACATCTGACTCTAAGATGATGATACTCAGCTTTAATCAAGTGTTAGATTCCCTGTCAAAGCTTTCAGACACAAGCTTCAATTTACAGCTTC
This sequence comes from Chaetura pelagica, assembly GCF_000747805.2. Taxonomy (NCBI): domain Eukaryota; kingdom Metazoa; phylum Chordata; class Aves; order Apodiformes; family Apodidae; genus Chaetura; species Chaetura pelagica. The sequence goes on along the minus strand of NW_009953209.1, from coordinate 207,575 downwards.
CTCTGGAAAAGGATCCTATAGAGTAGCAATATTAAGACAACACCACTTTTGTAGAAATTGCCTTCAAATTTTGTGACAAATATTTATATATGCTAAAAAAAAATAAATAATACTTGTTTACTTAGCTTTAGGCTTTGATATTGATATTTTTGTTGTAGAAATTGCCTTCAAATTTTGTGACAAACATCTATATATGCTAAAAAAAATATAAAATAATACTTGCTTACTTAGCTTTAGGCTTTGGTATTGATATTTTTTTGTGTGTGCCAGGTTACAGGCATTTTGGGAGAGCCATGCAGATAAGACCTTTATTTCCTTATTCAAAAGTGTAAGAATTTTTGTTCTTAACCAGAAGGAAAACAGAGGAAACTCAGGCAAAATACCTGTTCTCATTAGTAATGCTGAATAAAACCTTTCTGCACTATCAAGCCAACATATAAAGATGCTGCTGGGCTTGGAAGAAACACCACCAAATGCATCTGCAGGCCCTTTATAGGGTTGGTTGGACATTTCAATAGAAAGCCCTGGATCTGGACCATAGGCAAAGCAATAACTGTATTAGCAGTCAGCTATAAAATACACTCTGAAGAGACCCAGAGTTCAGACTGAAAGGTTTGGCAGTAGCAATATCCAGTAGACTAGTAGTCATTAGTTCCAGATGATCTACTCCTCTGGACATAGAAGAGGTTCATTTAGAACTATTTTAATTCAAGGGGTCTCCTCATAATGAAAATGAAAAGCCTGAGGTAAAAGCCATAGAGTTTATGATGCAATTCTTCAATTTTTATGGTGTCACAGCTATTCCAGCATCATAATTTTGTTAATATTTTACGTTTCATTGAAGATGCTTTGTGGAGGCCCCTTCTAGGCTGCAAGTGACTGCCACCTATAGATCTTTTGACATGTCTTGTTGTCTTGTCACTGGGACAGAATCACAGGCCAGCCAGGGAGGGCAGGACATTAGTAGTGCCAGGTCAAGTGTGAGATTAAGTCAGGATAACTGCCCCGGGTTGAATATCAGGTGTATCCCACACCACCTAAGTCATGCTCATAGTAAAATGGGAAGATACGCTCAAGGTGGAGAGCTTTGTTTCCTAGGTCTCTTCCTTCTTGCCCTGCTGCTCCCTCTGCCACTTCCAAGGGCTAGGCTGGGTACAAACTTACCTATATCATCTTGCTGTTTGTATTAGTTGTGTTATTTCACTACATGTGTTTATATCTCAACCCATGAGGCTTTTCTCCTCTTCCTGACTCGCCTTCTCACCTGGGGAAGGGTCTTTGGGTGAGACAGCAAATTGCTTCAGTTTGGCCCCTGATACAGGCTAAAGACACTTGTGTTCACAGAAATGAAAATGTCACTTCACCATCCTCAGAGGATAGCCAGAGCTGAGGTGCACAAGACTTTGGATTTATCTAAACAGATAGAAGATGAAGAGTGTATTCAAAAACACTGACGAAGGACTAACACTGTCTGCAGGAAAATGAAGTTAACTACTCATTGAAGTCCCTATACTCTATAACACAGTACTTACCTGCTAGGCCAGAAATGTAATTTGTCACTGGCTTTAAGTAACATAAGCAGAATGCTTTCAAGTTTCTCTAAATTCTTACAATTTCACCATTTCATTGTCTGTAAATGTGAAGTGTTTGTCAGACTTTAAAGGACTCACTTTGGGCCCAGCAAATAGACTCCACTTTGCTTGTTCATAAACCAGCCTTGTGTTGTTCTCATCTAATTAAAACATGGTAAGTGGGTTAGAAGAGGCCCAAATATGTTGCAACATACCTGTGATAAGGTTACACAGCATCATCTTCATTAACCAGATCCAAACACACATGGATCAGTGTTGATCCCTGTTTGCTTTGCATCAAGTAACGAAATAAAAGTACACTCCTCACTGTGCTAATCTTGCCAAACTGGAACCCAAGTTCTAGAAACAAACACCACAGCTGAGTATGATGCAACTAACAGCACACACAAACAAAGGTTATAAACATCAAGTGCCAAAGTTGGGAAGTTTAAGGCTTATCAGCTGATGAATCAAAAAAAAATAAATAAGGGGAATTAATCAGCAATTAGATATTTTTTTAAACATTTTTGATTGCCCTTTTTAAAGCAATATGATGTATTTTTGCATAATTTCTTATCTGAAGATGCTTAGTAGAGAAACTACTCTTATTTCTCTTAGATACCTTAATTCCTTTAAAGAGCTAGAAGATCAACACGAATCCCAAAGAAGCCAGTTGCTTGATTTCACATAATCCTTTTAAGCAGAAGAAAATAGCAATCATCACCTGAAATAATCAACTGCACTTGAGAAGAGTGTAAATTTGGACATCAGCTAATCCTGGGACTAAAAAGTTTGTCTGTAGACAATCTGTGTCCTTTCAAATAATTGCACAATTCCAGTATTGCAGCATTTGATAGCTAGGAGAGAAAAAGAGCTACGTTCTCCAGAAGTCCCAGTGGTTGGTTGAAGGAAACTCTTTTAATGTAGAATCTGTGTTACTGCTGCCAAGTAAAATGAGCTGAAATAAAAGCACCTGCTACCCATCTCTAACCCCAGGTATCTATAAAATCCCAGTGAGTTTGGCTGAATCCTTCTGCTATGATACCATTTCAAAACCTGTTATCACCCACAGAAGACCATAATTATGGGATTGCTACCAAAGTGCCAGTCAATCAGTGATTTGAAGGCTGCAATATCACTTCTGGAGATGGTGGGCAACAGTGGAGCAAAACAGTGAGAAAGCTGCTAACGTCAGCAAAGCTGTGGTAGAAATGATGGAATAATTTAGGTTGGAAGGGACCTTTAAGAGTCATCTAAGTCCAACCCCCTGCAATGAGAAGGGACCTCTTCAACTAGATCAGGTTGCTCAGAGCCCAGTTCAATTTGAGCTTGAGTTTTGCCAGTGGTGGGGCATTTATAAGCTCTCTGGTCAACCTGTTCCAGAGTTTCACCACACTCATAATAATAAAAAATTAATTCCTTCTATCAAGTCTAAATCTACCCTCTTTTGGTTTAAACCCATTACCCCTTTTCCTACCACAACATGCCTCACTAAGGAGTCCACTGCCACCTTTCTTGTAGGTCCCCTTTAAGTATTGGAAGGCTGTATAAGGTGTTCCCAGAGCCTTCTGTTCTCCAGGCTGAAATCCCCCCACTCTCTCAGCTGTTCTTCCCAGGAGGGCAGTTCCACCAAATTCCAAACTCTCTAATGGGCAGATCATACCAACCGAGCTGCCAATCACACAATGTTGGTAGCCTATTATCACCCTGAAAAACCCAACTCTTTCCTCAGTAACGTCCATGAAACAGTCTGTAAATGCTCATGGAGGCCAGTGTATCTCTACTAGGAAGACATTCTGACCAGTGTAAGTGACCTAGTGACAAAAAGCACAGCCACCACCATCACAACCAAGTTCTGTCCAATTTCCCTTAGCACGTGAGAACATGTTCTTGTTTCTTACTCCAGACCTTGTTGTGACTACCTATACAAGCCTTCTTTAATGATTAACTCTGAAGTTCAAAGAGGCCAAAAATAGTTTCAGACCCAAACTGGACCCAAACATTGCTTCTTTCCAAAGCTTTCTTTTCATTCTACCTGCTGCAGGACAGAATGGGTTTGGTGATATCAGACCCTTTCCTTGGTTCAAGATGTGCTGGTGTCCTCCTCCTCTGTAAATTCCATTGTAAAGAATTATTTGAATATGTGGATCACCAGAAACAAGCACCTCATCCATTCATACAGGAAAAGGGGATATTACTATTCTTCCCCACTTGGGCAATATGGAGAGATCCATCTGCATTTGTAGTCTGGACAAAGATAGGAGCAGAATTTGAACATTTTCCTTTTTTCTTTCCCTCTGAAGACTCTTCCAACCAAAAAAATTGAGGCTCAAATGAAGGATAAAACTTGGTAGGTAAAGAATTGAAAGGAGTCTCCTAAGAGGGGCTTTAGGAATTCAGCTCCAAATGTTCCAGAAAGCAATGTAGCATCTTCATATATTAGAGGAAGGTAGCAATGAATTATTAAAAAAATGTAGTGAGCTTCTGTTGCTTCATCAACAAATGTTATTATATTTTAATGAGGAAAAAAGGTGCAATAAAACTAACGAAGTTGGTTTTACTAGGAAAATGCAATAAAGAACAGTACCTTTTATTTTAAAGGAAATAAGGGTTTAGTACAATTTGTTTTATAATATAATAAAAGGAAGATTATTTGTTTTCATCGTTTTGGCATAAGATTCCAGTTTGCAGTGAGGTCTACAAGGAGAACAACAGTATCCTTAGGCAGCCATCAAGTAAACACTCGCTGTGCCTTTCAAGCAGAATCTCAGTGGAAAGAAAAACAGAGGGGGAAAAAAGTACAGCACCTTTTCACAAGTGTTTATGGGCATAGTGGAGAGAAACTAAACCTGATGACAACATAACTGGCATGACATGAAGCCACCTGTGCTGCAGAAATACGTCGGACCTTAATATCCCTCTCTAAATTTTGGCAGCCTTGGATCCAGAGTGGGTGATGCTCTGTGGCACAAACTCCTGACTATGGGACTTGCCATCAAATGGCACCATTGTCTTCCAGGCCTTCCTGGCATGCCCTTGGTTACTATTGCATAAAGGAAGCAGAATTGTTATGTTCATTTTCTGGCAGCCCTCCTAGATTGGTCCTTTTTTATTTTTTTCCTTAGAAGTTTGATGTGGAATAATGGCATTAAACATCCCAGAAACATTTGTGTGCAGGGATGTTTTTGCCTCCCTTGGACTACAGCAAGCTCTTTCCAAGCTGTTGGCTTTGGCTGTTTCAAGGCCATCAGTCTAGTGCTGCCAGCTGCTGTTCCTTCAGCTGGCCTGCTCATGCTGATTTTGGCTTGCCTTGGCCAGTCCCAGGGACTGGACTCATGTTCAGACCTCACCTCCCCTTGGCAGTGGATGCTTTGAGACCTGCTGCAGAACAGCTGACAAGAACTTGGATTTGCAAGAGAGCTGATGGCAAGGGGGGGATTGTGTCTCCTGAAAGGGGCAACCTCCTCGTGTAAGAATGCAGGAGCTTTGGAGAGATGGATGTTCACAACAACCATCACAAAATAGCACAATCACAGGAGGTTAGGGGTTGGAAGGAATCCCTGGAGGTCATTGAGTCCAACCCCCTCTGCCAAAGCAGGGCCACACGTAGGGCAGGTCACACAGAAACACATCCAGATGGGTCTTGAAAGTCTCTAGAGAAGGAGACTCCACAGCATCTCTGGGCAGCCTGTCCCAGGGCTCTGTCACCCTTCACAGTGAAGAAGTTTTTCCTCACACTGAGGAACTTCTTGTGTTCTAGTTTTCATCCCTCTGCCCCTTCTCCTATCACATTAGCTTCCTGAGGACAGTTCAGGGTCACACCAGTAGGACAGGAACTGTGCTGAGGGATCTGCTGAGGGCCCTGGGGGCAGTTTTTCTGGGCAAGGTTAGAGAGGGCTGCAGAACTCTCATCTGGAGTGGCTGCCAAAGCCCTGGCAGAAACACTGCAGTTCTCATTTGGCAGGAGGCACTGCCTGATCACATAACCTGCTGTGTTTCAGGGCACTCACACCAAGCAAGCCCAGCCACCATATGGGGCAAGATAGAGAACATTTACCAGTAATACCAGAATCATTCAGACCCTCGAACACTTACTAGTATAACCAAAATCATTCAGGCACTTCATCACGTTTTATATAGAGGATTGAGCCTTTGACACATTTTTGGAAATCCTTTTTTTTTTTCTTTTTTTTAACCTTAAAATCCTTTAAAAATCCAGCCTCAAACTTTACTGCAGAATTTTAATTATTACATCCAGCTTTGTCTGCTAGAGAGAGGCCAGAGTTTTCCAAAGAACATGGGTTGTGTTCAATTTTTCACCACAAATCCTTGAAATCATGAAGTCAGGTAACTCTCATCCTTGTTCAACACAAAGCTGTTAGTTCCTGACATGGTGAAATAACTGCTTCTCTTTGTCTTGGTTAGGAAAGTGAGATTATTCAGAAACTACATATATAAGAACAAACATAATGTGCATATCTAGAGAGGTGTGTTTTCCTGAACAGTGTTCTCACAAAACACAACAAGAAGTGATTGTTTCAGTGCAAAGAAGCAAAATTGCACAGCAAATTGGAAGGTAGACAAGTGGGTTTTCCTTCAAGTAGAAGCACCTACTCAAACATTTTAGATTTTAGAGGCAATTGTCTAAAGCTGAAGGCATCAATGCTTTCTGAAAGGAGAAGATACCTCAGTTTAGATGTACTACTATCCAGTAATATGCTTATTTTTACAATCAAAGCTCCAGAGCCAAATCTCACTTGTAGGTGTTGGGTCAAGTCAGCTCACAAACTATTCTCTCTGAAAAAAAGAGAGGCTCTGAAAAGACTAACACTGCATAAAACCAACTAACCACATATACACCCCTCCTCAGGAGCACTGGCTGTGTCAGAGATCTCACCAGATCTTCAAGGCAATACTGCAGCCACACAATAGTTCTTGCTAACTAGCACAATGCAAAGAAAACACAGCTTTTTCACTGGAGTTGGGTCCTAGGAGAGTCTCTCCTTCCTGGAGGGGAGAAAAACTCCTACAGTGGGTAATTTAGATGCTCTTTGAGCAAGGCTCCTGCTGTGAACTGTTGGCTCCAAACAAAGCCTGTGTGTCCTGACAAGACAGGAGGCTTAGGAAAAGCAGATCCCCAGCTTCCACTAATCATAGCACCATTACCTCTTCCCCTCCAGGGCCTACCCTTAGTGCTCTAAATTCACCCCCACAACCACCCCTGACTACCAGGCTAAGGTATGCCTTTTGCAAGCTAAATATCTCCCCAGGATGCTGTGGCAAACATGTATTGATCCCATTATCAAATGGAGAAGCCTGGTTTTCCCTTTCCTTAGGGAAATGCTGAGCTGGCCAAGCTTCCAATTAGGACCCAGTTCCCAGGGGGAGTAACTGGTGTTCCCGCAGAGGCCTCTGGTACTGAAAGCACATCACAGCCCTCATAGTCAAGCCAGGATTCCCAGATGAGAAAGGGCTCAGTGGAGCCCCAAACTGGGCTGTATCACCAGTAACTCCCCAGATTGCCAGCCTGCTGATGAATTTCATTCCGTGCTGTTCAAGATGAGGATCTGAGTGATAAAATTGAGTTTTAAATCCATCCTGGTGGAAAAGTGTGTTGGTTTTTTTTGTGGCTGGATTTCACTGCCTGCCAAGAAGAGTGACATACCAGTGTCCCTAGGGTAAGGTGACTCATTCCCCTTGACTAGGGTGATCAGCTACTCAGGGTGCTGGTTTGTAATCCCAGCTAGAGCCCTCTTCCTTCTTTGTTCAACCCAGAAATTGGCCTTGACAGCCATTACTTTGAGCCAAGCTACTGCTATGTTCCACTGAGAAGTGGGGGTTATGCCATGTGGGGGTGCAGGAGAACCAGTCCTTGCTCATTGAGAGTTTCCAGTATTTAAGAAGGCATTTTTCTCCTCTGGCTGGGAAATAACCTTCCTCATAGCCTGTGTAGTGCTGTGTCAACAGGTTGTGGCTAATGCAGGATTGATACCCCCAAGCAGTGGTTTGGCTGTTGCTGAACAGCAGCTTGAATAGTGTGAGGCTCTTTTTCCCACTCAGCCCATCTTGGAACAGGCTGGAGTGAGCAAGGAGCTGAAGGGGACACAACCAGGAGAGCTAACCCCAAATGACCAAAGGGATTTTCCACATCATATGACATTATGAGGAAAGGTTGAGGGAGCTGGGTCTCTTGAGCTTGGAGAAGAGGAGACTGAGGGGTGACCTCATCCATGGGCACAAATCTGTTCAGGGCAGTGTCAGAAGGACAGAGCCAGGCTTTGTGCAGTGATGTCCAGTGATAGGACAAGTGCAAACTGGAGCAGAGGAGGTTTCATGTGAATCTCAGGAAGAACTTCTTTGCTGTGAGAGTGACAGAGCCCTGGGCCAGGCTGCCCAGAGAGGCTGTGGAGTCTCCTTCTCTGGAGACATTCCAACCCCCTGGACACGTTCCTGTGTGATGTGCTCTGGGTGCCCCTGCTCTGGCAGGGGGGTTGGGCTGGGGGAGCTTTCCAGGTCCCTTCCAACCCC
>NW_009953209.1:148810-199440 GCF_000747805.2 Chaetura pelagica | reverse complement strand
AGGGACAGTTGTGGCTGTGGCCCTTGTCTTCTTAATTAACAGGTCAGTATCCCAAGGCCCAGCTTTCCAGGAAGTAGTTAAACATTTGACAGATGATGGGAAATACTGAATAAATCCCTTATTTTATTTTGTGCATGCAGCTTTCACTTTCCCTATTGAACAGTTTTAACAGCAAGCCATCAGTCTTCTCACCTTCCTTCTGTTCTCTGCCCATTCTGTATGACAGAGGAGAAGGTGAGCAGCTATCTGAGTGACTGGCTGCTGCTTGGCATCAACCCACAAGAGCTCCCCAGCAATGATAAGATCTCCATGAAAACAAAGTTTACTGGCAAATATATATTTCACCCAACTTTTTAAATAATAAACCACATAATTTCCTCTGCATTAAATATTAATGGTGTCTGACTTGTTATTTCCCTCACAAATTAGTTATATCAATTAGCTGCATGGAAAACCCCCTTCAGTTTTCTAAAATACTCTCTCTAGCACCCTACATATTTTCCTCCAGCTCTCTGGCTGGAGCTTGGCAGTTTTAGTCACATTAATACCAAGTGATTATCAACACCTACAGAGATAAAATTCATACATATATATGTAAACAAGACAGATCATCCAAAACCAGAAATTTGACAGAAACATGTAGGCTAAGCTCACACCTACCTTGTCTACAGAAAGACAGAAGTTCTATATATATCTAATACATAATTAAGTTGAATCACAGGATCCTAATCCTTTCTATGCAAAAGAGCTGCTAATTCTATAGGTTAGATATAAGCCAGACTCATGTCTTTTCTCCACTTCTGTGGCTAGAATAAGACAAGTGATCATGTATGGCTGTGTGCTATAGTCATTTACAAAAGCAGATCATAATCACAGTCTACACTGCTGGTAGCACTATCATCACCTCTTCCAGCAGACTGTATCTCAGCTAGAAATGTCTAGAAAAGTGATAGGTAGAGGGTGAAGGCAGAAAAAGCAAGAAATACTCAGGCTGTGTTTATATCATCTCAGTTTTCCATCTCTATAAATGGCAGGAGGAGACACTTACATTTTGTGCAGGAAACCAATCACCCTAATTGAACATGGCTTTCATTTGAAAACAAGCTGTGGAGTTTAAGGCTGAAAGCCATGAGAGAAAATGGCCCCATGACTGTTAACAGTGATGCAAGAATCAGAAGCAATTTGCAAGGTTGCACATGAATAATGCAGGGTGAGAACAGCACAGGATGAAACCTGAAAGAAAGTCATCGAGTCCCCTTCATACTGGGACATGCAGAGGAAAGTACTTGAATTATTTACCAGTACTGGTGATACTGCAGAACCACCTCAGATCAGCAAGCCTTTCAAGTCCTACAATACCACCAATTCCATACAAAACTCCCTGCCTCCTCCAAAAGGCATTCAAACCCATGAACACACAAGGCAACATGGCAACATATGGGATGGTGTGTAAACTCTGTAGCATCAAGCTTCATGAGCTGTGACTGGGATGCAAAGCCTAACCCAGTTCAAAGGAAACTACTAGAAATTGCCTTGATGTGAGCCTACTTAAAAACCAATCAGACAGCAACACAGGGGTGATTTCCAGCAGTGCTACAGAAAGACTTTCAGTTTTACTATGCTCCACTCAAAGTGAACTCACCTTAAAAAAATGAATAAATAGAGCAAGAGTCAACATTTTTAGCAGGAAGTGTGAGCACTAAAGAAAATTAAGTGTGTATATGACTCAAGTCAGTGAATTGTAACAGCTTATGAAGCCTTTCAGCTTTGGGTGTTTGGTTGAAATTCAGGTCAGGTTATTAGTGAGGTGAAGTCATTATGATCCCATGTTTTTTTGAGGACTGTGCTGGGGAAGGAGGGTGCTGGTGGCTCCATCCAAAGTACCAGTGACTCTTCAGACACAACCTGTCCTAATTACCTCCCTGTCCAAGGATTGTAGGAGACAGACACCGGATTTAAAGTCAGTTGTTATCAGTTCATCTCAGTTTAAGATGTGGTGTAGTTTAAAGAAAAACTGTTCATGTGCAATACCTGGGCTCCCAAGCCAAGGGTTAGAGGGCCTCAGTTCACATCTATTCTGCAGGAGTAGTTATCGTTTTTCTTCAAAAAGAAGAAAAAGAAGCAAACTAACTGCTAGTAAGAAGAGAGGTTTTTAAGAGTGAACTGAGCCCTGGCTGGGTGTGTGATCCTACAGACAGGTCATTCCATGCAGCTGAAGGGTCCCTTCCCCAGCTGCCTAACTCAAAATCACAAGATGACATTCAAAACTGGTTTCAGACCATTCACACAGCAGAGTTGCACTGCTTCAGTGACACCTCTTTCTAGCCCAGTATAGCTGCCTTAGTTCAAATTTGCACTTAGGTGCCACCACCACTCTCAAGGACAGTCTGATGCAACTTTTTCTGTTTCCTCCCTGAGTAACCAGAAGAGCTCATCTCTTGAGCTCCTTCAAAAAAAACCAAGCAACCAAAAAAAACCCCAACTCCTAAACTCATTATCACATCCAACTTTTATTAGCTAGAATAATAGCTCTGATTCATCATTGTTTTCTTCTCATTTTCCTTCCATGAATTTCCTGATGCTGGGTCACTCTGCAACCAAGGTGACTAAAGTGGCAACTCAGATTTAAGAAATCTAACAGAAACATTTAACCAGGGCCCCCAGGGATGCCAGGGCATCATTTTACCTGTCCTGTCTGATGCACAGCAATGTGACCACAGGAGTACAGTTTTACAGTGTCTCAGCTTGGGTACAGTGAGTATTCCTGCAGGTCACCTTTTATCTGGAATTATACTGTTGCTATTATTAATTTAATAATTGTAATAATGATTTTTTTTTTTTTTTTTAAATTCAGTCACAGTGCAATTATTTAATGAAAAAACATTTGTATAATTATGCAAATGTCCCTTTAGCACAGAATCCAAAGTTCTCTTTTCTTTAAGGAAAGGATTGGGTTTGAAAGAAACTAGATTTATACTCTGAAACTGTGCTCTTCTTTGCTGAATAATTTCTAAGTAAGGTCACATTTTGACCAACCACTCTAAATGAGCACCTGGCCAGTCCTAACTCTTACAGGGTTTCTGGGCTGGTGCTTTTCTTGACAATCAAACCACCAAGTTTGCCAGTTGCTCCATTTATGTGGGAAACAATTTAACAGGGTTGTTGACATCATAAGCAAAAAATTCCCTGTCTCTGAGCACTAGAGAAGGTGTTTCTTGCCAGGCTATAGGTTTGTTCATGCACACAGGAACTCATCCAGGTGGGTTTTGAATGTCTCCAGTGAGGGAGACTCCACAACCTCCCTGGGCAGTCTGTTCCAGTGCTCTGTCACTCTCACAGTAAAAAAATTTTTTCGGATATTCACCTTGAACTTCCTATGCTCCAATTTACACCCATTACCCCTTGTCCTATCACTGGTCATCACTGAGAAAAGCCTAACTCCGTCCCCCTGACACTCACCCCTTACATATTTGTAAACATTGATGAGGTCACCCCTCAGTCTCCTTTTCTCCAAGCTAAAGAGACCCAGCTCCCTCAGCCTTTCCTCATAAGGGAGATGTTCCACTCCCCTAATCATCTTCGTAGCTCTGCGCTGGACTCTTTCGAGCAGTTCCCTGTCCTTTTTGAACTGAGGGGCCCAGAACTGGACACAATACTCCAGATGTGGCCTCACCAATGCAGAATAGAGGGGGAGGAGAACCTCTCTTGACCTACTAACCACACCCTTTCTAATGCACCCCAGGATGCCATTGGCCTTCTTGGCCACAAGGGCACATTGCTGGCTCATGGTCATCCTCCTGTCTACCAGGACCCCCAGGTCTCTTTCACCTACACTACTCTCCAGCAGTTCAGCCCCCAACCTGTACTGGGACATGGTGTTGTTCTTCCCCAAATGTAAAACTCTGCACTTCCCCTTGTTGAATTTCATCATGTTTCTCCCCGCCCAATTCTCCAACCTATCTAAGTCTCTCTGAATGGCAGCACAGCCTTCTGGTGTGTCAGCCACTCCTCCCAGCTTAGTGTCATCAGCAAACTTGCTGAGGGTACATTCTATACCCTCATCCAGGTCGTTGATGAAGATGTTGAACAACACCGGTCCCAGTACCGACCCCTGTGGGACTCCACTAGTCACACACCTCCAACCAGATTCTGCCCCATTGACTACAACTCTCTGACTCCTTCCTTTCAACCAGTTCCTAATCCACCTCACTTCCTGATCACCAAACCCATACCTGATCAACTTATCTACAAGGATGCTGTGGGAGACGGTGTCAAATGCTTTACTGAAATCAAGATAAACCACATCTACCGCTCTACCATCATCTAACAACCTAGTGACTTCCTCATAGAAGGCTATGAGGTTAGTCAAAGATGGCTTACCCTCGATAAAACCATGTTGACTGCTCTTAATGACCCCCACATCCTTGATATGCCTAGAGATAGTGCCAACAACAAGTTGTTCCATCACCTTTCCAGGGATGGAGGTGAGGCTGACCAGTCTGTAGTTACCCGGGTCCTCCTTCTTGCCCTTCTTGTAGACTGGTGTGACATTTGCTATCCTCCAGTCCTCAGGCACCTCTGCTGTTACCCATGACCTACTGAAGATGATGGAGAGTGGCCCAGCAATGACCTCCACCAGCTCCCTCAGCACCCTTTTGCACGGAAGCAAACAAGTGAGACCCTTTCAGTAGCCTATGGAGTGGCATCATTTGACATTACAAGACTACAAGGGCAGAAACAACCTGATCTGGTGGTGATAGAGGGGGAGAGCAGTGAAAGCTACATCACTACATGGATACTGGCTTTGCACTAAAATGTAGGGGTGCATGAGGCACTTGTACCCTTCTTTGCTCCCAAAAAGGATATGACTGGCAAGTCTATCATGCAGAAGATTCTTCTCAGCATCATCAAATACAGCTGCAAAGTTTTGAAGAGCTGACCACTGCTTCTGCTGGGATTAGAAACTCCCTACACTGGTGCTAGTGAAAGAAGAGGCCATTTGTTCCTCAGCATTGAGTTTGTCAGCTGGGATGAGACAGTGCTCCAGATCCCTCCCAGATTTCCAGACCTAGCAACTTAGGGCATTTTTATTCCAATTTCCCTTAGCTGAAGATGTGTTGGAAAGGTTCTGCTAGTTTTTATTTCTTAGAGCCAACACAGGATAAGGAATCCCATCCACCTTCTGCTTTTTCATGCAATTATCTATTGAAATCTGCTTAAAGAAATAGAAGGTCATCATTTCCACAGCCACCTCATGAGAGATGAGTTGAATCAGAGCATAACAGAGTAAGAACAACAGCAGAATATCTTTAAACAGCTTCATTTTTTTTTTCTCTTTTCCTGCAGATACTGCTATATTGTCTGATAGCCAGTTCTCTCAATTCTATACCACACTGATCATTTGCAGATAATATATTTTAACAGGAGGATATTTTAAAGGAGGCAGCCACTGCATCTGGAACTAGTCAGGTAGTCTGAACTTTTACTTGAATCTGCAGTCAAAGCTAAATCAACAGGCATTTGTGTGTTGTCCTCCTTGGGGAGGCCACAGGACTGCAGGCAGAGGAGATATCAAAGGGAACAGGAAAAAGCACAGTCTCCAGTAGCATTAGTTACTGTCTGTTGGCAAGCAGAAGAGGATGGCAAATGCTGTGAGTCCTCCTCAGTGAAAAGCTTCCAGGTCACACTGGGTAGCAAGCATCACAGAACCTGTGCCAGGGAGGTAAAGGGAGACAATGGCTGGTTGTGCAGGTTGGAGGCCAAGTGAACAAAGACTGAGTTAAAATTCTGCCAAGCCTGTAAGTCTCCAAATACTTGAAGTATCTGGATCTCAAAGACAAGCCTGAGGCCACAGGGGAAGTCTGGGACAAAGGCTGCATTCCCAGACTCCTCCATCAGTGCTGGAGCCACTGGATACAGCCTGTGAGGAAGTAAGAAACAAGAAGAAATGGGCCTGGCCATTATTGCTGCATGGTAGGTACAGTATTAGGGTGGCTGGGATCTCCTCCTCATGGATGCATCTGTGGCACCTGCAGCAACAGACATCTTAATCTCCCACACCAGGATAGTGATATGCTTGGTTCTCTTAATGCCTGGCCTCATCTGCATTAATTATTAGGGGTGTGTGGCCTGTTTCCCCCAGCCCAGATTGGCAGAGGTATTTAAACAGATGAACCCTTTCTGCAAAGTGTACCATAGAGGCTCAGCTGATGTGATGGAGACATTTAAACTTGAAAAAGTCAAGTGATGTCAAAGAAAAAGGAGGGACCTGGGAACAAACTTTGTGCCTGCGTTTTGGGGCACATGCAGAGAAACATCTTGCTTCTTTTCCTTCAGTTGCATTATGCAGCAGCTGTTTTCATGCACTTGGTCACCCTTCAGATTGACTCTCTTCTCCAGCCCAGCAGGCAGTCCAGTCTCATATCTGCTCCCATTTCATAGCCAGTGTGCTGGGTGCAGCTGATACACAAGTCACCTAGCACCAGAGTCCTACAAACACTATTGCTTCATTGTCAGTAAGGTGCTTTGAATAACACTAATGGTGATGGAACCAACTGTTCCATCAACTAAGTAAGTGCATCAAACATAATTAATTCAAGAAAACGCTGGGTATCTTTTTGGAAAATAAAAATAAAAAATAAAGCACAAGTTGCTGCTTCAGTGACAGATTTATGGTAATTTTCTGTGTGCCATTTGAACATCAAAGACTCCAGAAAACTTTCTCATCAATTGGTCTTCTATGCTGCCTTAAAATAACCTGCTGGGAATGTAAGGAGACAGCATCAGTGTGTTATAGTATTACAGCCAGGTAACAGTAGCTGATTGTTGAATATGTAACTGCTACACTTTCAAAGAACACATCTAAAGAAATGTAATCATCCAAATAGGTAGAATTTAATGTGCACTAAGTGGGATTAGCTTTGGCAAGACATACTTGAGTACAGGTCCACTTCTGAAACCATATGGACAAAGCACAATTCAGCCAAGAGGAAGTGGAGAGAAGGGAAATAAAACCCTCGTTAGCTGGGATGACACAGCCTCTCTGATGGTTTTTCTCTGGGTTTCCTTAAAGTCCTGGCTGAGTTTGCCTGCAGCTATGCTAATTAGGGAATTTAGAAACACAGCAGAAATTCATTTTGCATGACACTCAAACCTCTGATATGCTAGGTTAGATGCAGCCTGTGTCCTCCCAAGAATATCCAAATGCATGTACATCCAAGGCCTGCTGGCACAAATAGAATAAATTAAAACCTTTGATTCGTGGATCCCTTATACCAGCAACAAATGGTAACCCCAAACATAAAGCCTTCCCAGACTGACCATATGGCTCATTCAGCAGTGCATGGAGGCAGAGCTGAGAAACTAACCCTTAAAAATATGGAGAACTTAGTGATCAAGTTATAAATATCGAGCCATGTTTTCTGAAGAGAGAACAATAACTAGTTAAACAGCTTTTAATGCCCTTTGGAAAGCTGGTTGACACAGGAAGGTATCTAATTTCCCTCCTTAATTCCTCCAATGAACAGGGTGAGATGACATTCTCCAGTTTACTGAGCAGTTTCCCCCAGTGGCTGGGGCTCTTTTTGACTGAGAGAGGTCTGGGATGGTTTTATTCAAGAAGCAATCAGTCAAACACAACCTTCTGAGCTTCAGGACTTGTTCAAGCATAGTCTAGTGACAAAGCAAAAACCAGAGGAAATCTACAATTTATTACATTTTTGCTCTTACCCCAAGTTATTCAGCAAGACAATATTTGATTGTATGAAGCTACAGTATCAATCTAAGGTTATGATACAATTCAGTCAGCAACATTCCTAAAAACAACCCAAAGACAAAACAAATCCTTCTGGACTCTAAACTTGCACACAGCAAGGAAAATATTTATCATCTGATAGCCTGACAGTTCAGAAGCAGCATCATGTAAAACACAGGAGAGTGAAGTTCAGCTTTTACATCTGAGTTGCTTCCAAATTTTTTTCAACAAAAAGAACTTCTGTTCAAAATGTTACTTTAAAGCAAGTCCCTCCTTCCTCTTCAATCTAAGCATTCATAAGATTCTCATTCATTAAAAAAAAAGAAAGCTTATTTTTCCAAGCAGCTTCTTAAATAGAATCCCAGATTGGTTTTGGGGGAGTTTTATTTGTTTGTTTGTTTGTTTTTTATCATAAGGCAACATTGCATCACCTTTATTCTAATGAATCCATGATTCTTTTCCTAATACTGAGATTTCAAAAGAAGTTATTTCTAAGCTCCATAGGAACCAGTAAGTCCTGCTGCAGGTAACTAGCTCTGACAGCACAGCAGGATTTTGCACAAAAATCCATCCAGGCTCATTTAAAACTCCAGGCAGTGAAAGAACTTAACTGTATTTGCTCACTGAAGAGATAATATAGAGATGAGCTCTGATCATGACCCAACAATAGCAAGTACAGGCATTTCCATGGGAAGGGGGGGGGGAATAAATCACAGAAAAAAGGCTTTTTGCAAACACCACTTTCCAAGTAAGGACATGAAATCTGTATGTGCAGGGTTAACAAAAGTGAAGTGATTTCCTTTGCTGGTTCACGCCAGAATCACAGGCAGAAAAAACGCTGGGAAGCACCACCCTCTTAACACCTACAAAGCAAGTGAATCCTTGTGTCCATTTGGCATCTGGCTGTTTCACACACCACTGTCAGTAATGATATTTCTCATATGAAGGTGTTCTGGACACTGACTCTCTCCTCCTCCTGTCCCAGAGCAACCAGCAGTTACTGGTGCATTTAAGCTGCCAGCCCCCCCAGACTCACAGGAGCAAGGACTGACTGATGGGTCCTTCCAGTGAGGCAACCCTCACTTTGGGATCTTGAGCCTGTCCTAAATGAAATAGACTTCATCCCTGACCTTAGAAATAGGTCTGTAAGTTAGTGACATGTTCATTCTGGCGTTTCTAAGAAAGGTGATGGGGTAAGAAGCTGTGCCAGGCTCTAAGGTGCATATGAGATTGAAAGCAGCCACCTGTGCCTGTAAGGCTCTTTCAGGACACTAAATTCACTGTTACTGCCTTACCTATGAGAAGTATACTTGTCATTCTAGTAAAAAGCTGGCTTATATTTTAAGCTTTAGATAGTAACATGTACTAAAGCATCCTTGCCAACCGTTGTACACAGCAAGCTGTGGTTACATGCTGTGACTGAGAGAAGGTCTTGTCTCATGGATTGTGTGTCTCTTGACTGACTGGGATGGTTCCCAGCATTTACATAAGTGCTATGTTACTTATTCCAAATGCCTTTTTTTTCATGCCTCAACTTTCTGAATGGTTCCTGCAAGTGTCTACCTTTACCTTAATAAAATCCAAGCATGCATGTTGTTCAAATCCCTACAGAAACTGCATTAACATCACAGTAAGAAATAATAATAAATGCACAAACCCTAAGGCAAAACATAAGGAAAGCTTCACCTGCTCATCAACACAAGTGGGTAGTGATGATCATAACTTTGTATAACATCATTCATTCACAAGTGGACCTTGCTTACAGGGCTAGAGCACAGAGCAACTATTGCTCTCTGCAGCCACTGCACTCCAGCCTCCCCAGCTGTATTGTATTGTATCTGCTCTGTATTGTGATCCAGGCTGTGATTCCCAGCCTCCTGCCCTTCCCTAAGACTCTTCCTTCTTCTCTCAGAGGTCACGCAGAACCAACAAGATACTATGACATGAGGTCAAAGAAAACTACTTCAACAGCTTTCTTGCACAGTCCTTCCTTTTGTCTTTCTACCCACCAGTGCACTTTTGACAGCCATGGTGCAGCTACTCCCAGTAAAACTTACTCACCCTATTTGCACAGGCAAAAGCTCCACAAGCTGGAGTTCAGTTTGTTATAGTGGCTAGAAAAATGGTTTTGCCAAGGTCTGCAACAAGCAAAAAGTTGCATTGCTGTATGTATCCTTATGGCTCCTGAAAGCCCTGGTTCTTTGCAGTCATTCCCAACTTAACAGTGCTATCCCTTTCAGGTTGACCTGATTTAGCTTTGTCACATGCCAGAGGAATGCTGCATTCTTTTTGGTAAGCTCCAAAGACAGATGAAAGGGGAAAGAACAGTTATCACTGGGGATCCTCAACAACAAAACTCCATTAACAACCTGCCATGTTTTTTGTTTAAGAATGAAGGATCATACACAGGAGCCCTGACAATTTATCTGTCACCTTCAACCTGTCAGCTGTTCTTACTTGGCATATCACAGAATCACAGAATGGTGGGGGTTGGAAGGGGTCTCTGGAGATCATCTAGTCCAATGCTGCTCTAGAGCAGGACCTCTAGAGCAGATCACACAGGAACATGCCCAGGTGGGTTGGGAATGTCTCCAGGGATCGAGATTCCACATCCTCCCTGGGCAGCCTGTTCCAGTGCTCTGGTACCCTCAGAGTATTTAGGTTAAACCTCCTATTTACCATTTTGTGCCCATGGCCCCTTGTTCTGTCACTGGACACCACTGAGAAGAGTCTGGTCCCATGTTCCTGACACCCCCCCTTTAGATATTTATAATAATTGATGAGATCCCCCCTCAGCCTCCTTTTTTTCTAAGTTAACAGACCCAGCTCTCTCAGCCTTTGAAGAAAATGAACTTGTAGACAGCATTATCCAGCTACCCTGCACTAGGCATTCACATAGACATTCTCATATTGGAGGTCCAGGGCAAACAGCAGCCCTAGGTATGTCACAGCTTCCTCACTCACCCCAGCTCTGCAATGCAAGTTGAACATGAAGTTGTTCAGGCAATGGCTTCTCACCAGGTCAAATTGCTTCAGAAGAAACACCTCCCTGTTGCTCAGTATACATTAAAGGACAGGTTTGCAGCCAGACTTGTGTTGCAATGACCTGAGAGAAGCCCTAGGAACACTTTCACTTGGTGAGCACCTTCAGTTGATGTTTCATGGTGCTTATCTTCCTACTCATCTGCCCCTTCAGGTCCAGCAGCAGAACACAGCAAATGTACCATCAGTAAGAGGATGATGCTCATGAACTTGTTGCAAACCAGTTTATTCAATAAGGAAAATGCTTGACATCTTCAAGCTTAGACCCAAGGCAAGAACAACCACATGCAAGCAAGAAAGCAGCAAGTCAACAGTGGGGGGCAACGTGGCAAGATGAATTTAGAGAACCTTGTCAAATTTATTTGAAAGTGAGAAACCAAAAGCCAAGGCATAACGAAAGAAGGATCTGTCATTCATCCATACGTAGAATTTGGATGAGGAGGTGACAATTTATGTTATTTTTATTATAGATGAATATATATTCATCTGGAGTGGTCTGCAGTGAAGCAAGCTTCACAGGTGAACAGACTTTAATAAAAATCAGAGACTATTTCCTGAAGACTCAACTGAAAGGCAAGTCGAGGTTTTTTGATGTGAGGTCCCTTCCCCTTTTCTCCTTTCTTTTCTTTTCTTTCTCTTTGCTTTTCTCTTCACAGTAAACACCATAGCAATATTTGCTTTCAGCAGGCCCAAGGGAGCAGTCTTGTGCTTCAGGTGAAGTTAAAATGATACTGCTGGGAAAAATTCCACCTTAGTAATATAGCTCCTGCTAAATTGTCTTTAAATTAGTTACTGAAGTTATTTAGGAGAAACTTCAATGCTAGTTTGTGATGATAGAAAGAGCTACAAGAAAAGACAACCCCAAATCTCTGTATGCAAGACCCATATCTCTCTTGAAAAAGATACTTAAAGAAATTGATTGTAATCTCTTTCTGAAGCCCATACTCTAGCAAAGGAGCACAAACTTAACAAAGGAGTCCTGTTATATATACTGTCCCTGGTGCACTTACTTATTGAGGTTTGAGGACAGAGCAGATGATAGAATGGATTCTGATAGTCTCAGAGACAACATTTTCCCAGAGATACACACATTCACAGCTCCTCCTGAAGTCTGCTGAACTGCTGTTCTCTTAATGAAGTCAGCTAAGCAGCAAAGAGCAGCATCATTTCACAACTAATTCATAAGGCTGGGTAGGCAGACAACAGCCTGGAGACCATACACAGACACACATCCTCAATTCTCCATCTTTCATCACACAGCACTCTGCAAAAATTACATTCCACGTGTTTCTAAGGGACTGATGAACCAGGAAACACAATCTCTAGGCACATGTTTATGTAAAACTTCCACAGCAGCAAAATATTCCCTCCTCCCAGACTAAGATACTATTCAACTTTTGACTGTATTTTATCAGAGCTTGGTCTTTAACCTTCCAAAATAATAATAATTTAAAAAAAGGTAAAACCCAGGAGCCAAAGGGGACAGGGTAGGACTTTGATCCTTCAAGCACAGAGGTTCCATGAATTCTGTTCTATTACAAGGTTTTCATGTTAGGATGGAATAAACTCTGCAGTAACAATTACCACGAGTGGAGTTTGCACTAGTGTTAGATGAAGGGGGAAGTCTCATTAAAAATACCACTGGTGATACTAGCAAAAAGCCTTGGGAATGACTGCTGTAGTCCTCTAGAATCCTTTCCACTCAGTGGAGGTAAACTGAAGCAACCTGGGCTGGTGGGAGGTGTCCCTGCCCATACAGGGAGGTTGGAACTGGATGATCTTTAAGGTCCCTTCCAACCTAAATCATTCTGTGAATCTGTGTGACTTATTTAACACGGCCACCCTAGAATTAGATGCCTGTGCTTGCCCTCACAGTGGGCTCTGCAGTGCTCCCATTTCAGCAGCTACATTCTCTTTCATGGAAGACTTCACACCACAGGAACAACCCAGGAGATTCTGCCTGGATTCATGTAAAGGAGCAGCTTCAATATCACCCACGCGCAACACACGGTGTTGAGAAGGTGCTTTACTTTGAAGAGATATTCAAAGGCTTTCTACAAAGAGACTGTCTCTGCGAGTGGTCTTGGTGGGATAACTGGATCCCAAAGCAAAGATGAGGTACCTGGGTACTCAGCAGGACAGCAATAAGAGTAGGAATTAATCTTAGCCATCCTGAAATCCAGGGCTCCTTCTGTCAGTTCTCATGTTAAGATCTTCAAACAGGTCACTGACCTTTCATATCAAGACCCTTGGGAGTTTAAGGTAACAGAACTAGATGGCATTCCCATAACAGCCAGAAATATCTGCTTACCAAGTACAGGATTCTTTAAAAAAACCTGAGGATATTTCCTCACTCTTGGCAAGACCTGCACTTACTTCCAGCACCTTCCACCTGAGTCCCAAAGAAGCTCCCTCCATCACCTAAATTACACTGTGCCATATGGTCTTGCTTTTTAATTGTGCTGTGCAACTAAGTGCAACTGATTTAGCAGCACCTAGGTCAAGAAGGTCCATTCCTTTAACTACCAGCCACCAATGAATATCTCTAGGAGCTTCAGCAGCAAATGTCAGAGGTTAGAGCTTTTTCCACTCTTTTGCCCACAAGTCAGAGCTAAGCCAAAGGACACCATCTATCTCAAAGTATTCATACTACCTCTTGCATTCCCTCACACCACAAAGAATCAAGTTGCAGATATAATGCCCAATGGGGAAAAAAATTAGGCCCTCACCAGGCCCTTTATGCAGTCTATAAAACACCATCTCCAAACAAGCTCCTTCAAGCAGGTACTAGCTGGAAAAGTATTAGACATGGTACTTCAGTATCCAGCCTCTTTGAGGTAAATGTCCATTTCAGAACATGTCTTCATGAATTCAATAGAGTCTTTTTTACTGTTCATATACATGCTACATTTGGCTGCCTAGACTGGAAGCCCTAGGTTGCCCTTCTCTACAACTCAGAAGTTGCTCACTTCATCAATAATTGAGTTGAAGTTGGAAAGAGCGAATATGACAAGGTATCTGTGCTTAGCACCATGAATGCTGACCTGTTTGCCCAAGCAACTTTCACCTCTAAAAGCAGCACAATTACAGGTGAAGCCAAATACTGAAAACAACTTCTAGAAGGCAGGATTGAAACAACTAGCTGAGGAGGGACCAAAGCATTTACCCAGTGTCTAAGTTCAAGAGGATACCAGAGTTCAAGGCTTTTTGCAGATCAGGTACAAGACAGAGAGGAACTGCTGCAGAAAAGAAGTAGTTAAAATAGAGTCAGGAACAATAAATTCTACTAGTGTCCCTTCATGACTATAGAAATGGAAGTAATCCCTACAAAACACAGCAGAAAAACAGCAGTAATGTTCAGAGTCCCATTTTGGGTTGAGTGGCCACATCATGACATTCCCAAATTGATTGCTTTTTTTTTCTTTCTTAAGCAAGCAGGCAATAAACTGCCTCCAGTTCTTAAGATAAATGATAAAGAAACATCTGTTGGATAAAGCCTTAAATCTGACTTGTAAAGGCAGCTAACAAAAATAGCTTTTGAAAGCAAAGATTGGAATTGTTCATTTTTTCAGGAGGTGGAAGGTGAACCCTCACTTTGTTAGCCTATACTAAATAAACCCAAAAACCAGAACAACATCCCCAAACCACCACCCACCAACAAAACACAAAACACCCTACAACCCCCATTTCTCCTGCAATAAGCTGAACACAGCATAGTGAGCTCTGAGTACAGGCAACACTGACCACCTTACAAATTCACATATGGGCTCAAGGATATCCCAGGCATCTACAACTGAAAAAGTTACTCACAATAAATGTATGCTAATAGAACAGTTGCCCCTATATGAAACTCCACTCAAAATCCCTGATCCTGGTTTAAGTCACACCAATAAACATGATTACTCCAGTAAGTGCAGCTTTATTCAATATAACTGTGTGCTGCACCTAAAAACTGGCTGTTCCTGTATAATATTGATACCACTTGAACACCATTTTATGGTTAGATTTACCTAAGATGTACATCTACATTTATTATCTGTGCCATTAGTACAAAAAAAGAAGAGACTGCACAGTTCTCAAGTGTCTTAAAAACTCTTTCATGCTGCATAAACTTCACAACTACAGAGCTGGATACTGTATATTTTCTTATATAAAGAAGACTCCAGGGTGGGCAAGAAAATAAACAGGAAAAAAAGGAGAGTGCAATGACATGTGCAACTGAATTGAGGTGTTAAATTATTCAGAATAGATAAATTGATAGAGATATGTCACAAAAGGGCCTAACAGCCCTCAAACTTAACTGTCTGTGGTTTGTTGAAGATTTTTATCATGAGCACTTATGTATTTGTAATTCAGGGCAGATTAAAGAGAGATCCAGCAGTGGAATGAAATACTCACTGACCAGATGAGCTCATAACAGCATAAGCTCCTTCATTTGCCTCTTAGTACTGTAGATCTCTAAATTAGGTGAGGAAAAAGCAGTTTTGGGGGAAAAAAATACATATATCTGAATGAGAAATGTAGAATAGATTGATCCTGTGAGGTCAAAGAACCAACAAGGAGAGCAAAAAATTCCATAGTAAAATCTGCCAAGATATTGCAAGACAAGAAAGAAAGTTTGAAGTGAGCATCTTTAGTACCCTTGAAACAACAGGCTCCATAAGCACAGAGTTTGGTGGGGAGGGGGTCCTGCTGTGCTTGGCAGATGCTGGGAAGTTTCCCATTCCACACTGTAGTGCTGCAGCTCTGCTCGTCCTTGGCACATGGAGCAGCAGATCTTGACACTCACACCACCAAACAGGCACGGAGCCCAACTTGCAACAGGAAGCAGCTTGGCTTTCCAAAGGCCTCAATTAACACCCTGAGGACAAGTTGCCAGTGACTCAGAAATGTGTGTTGGCTTTTCTAAAAACACGTATTAGAACAATCAGTTGCTTTGCATTGAAATGGCTCAGTTTGGGGGCTAGTTTTGTTCAGTATCTTTACCAATGATCTGGATGAGGCAACCAAGTGCACCCTCAGTAAATCTGCAGATTACACCAAGTTGTGAGTGAGTCTTGATCTGCTGAAGGGTCTGGACCTGGACAGGCTAGTTCAAGACCAATTGTGTGAGGTTCAACAAGGTCAAATACCAGGTTCTTACCCTGCTGGGTCACAACAACTCCAGGCAAAGCTACAGGCTTGGGGAAGAGTGGCTGGAAAGCTGCCCAGTAGGAAAGGACCTGAGAGTGTTGGTGGCCAGGAAGGCCACCAGCATCCTGGCTTCTACCAGCAGTAACGTGGCCAGCAGGAGTAGGGCAATGATCATGTCCCTGTACTTGGCACTGGTGAGGCTGCACCTTGAGTGCTGTGTTCAGTTCTGGGTCCCTCACTACAACCTGGACATTGAGGGGCTGGGGCAGGTCCAAAGATGGACAACAAAGATGGTAAAAGCTCTAGGAAACAAGTTTTGTGAGGAGCAGCCAAGGAAACATGATTTGTTTGCCTGGAGAAAAGAAGGGTCAGGGGAGACCTTATTACACTCTACAACTACCCAAAAGGAAGTTGTAGTGAGGTGGGTGTCAGTTTGTTCCCCCACATAGCAAGTGATAGGAGAAGAGGAAATGGCCTCAAGTTGCACCAAGACAGGTTTAGACTGGATATAAGGAAAATGTCTTCATTGAATGGGTTGTCAGGCACTGGCACAGGCTGCCCAGGGCAGTGGTGGAATCACCATCCCTGGAGGGATTTAAATACCTGGAGAGGTGGTGCTTAAGGACATGGTTTAGTGGTGGATTTGGCAGTGTTAGGTTCATGGTTGGACTCAATGACCTTCAGAGTCTTGCAAATGAAATTATTTGCTCTATGATTCTCTGAAACTCCTTTGAATGCAGACATTTCACCAGCCCAACATGTTAATGTTACTCACTCTGCTAGCATCACGTGTTGAGTAACAGATAACATGAGCACTATGCTCAACTCCCAGGTGTTTCTCCTGCCACCTCAGTAGAAGGCAACTTGTGTGAAAAATCATGCAACTCTTGCAGTGAATAAAAGACGATGAGGTCAAAAACAGAAATTAAACCTGCTACTCATCCTTTAGTAAAGTTGTGGAGCAGTAATTGGTTCAGTAGTTGTTTTCAAAGACAACAGATTGGTTTATTTATTTCCTCACCTCTGAAAGAAAAATAAAAAAAATGAGAGTTCCCTGCTGGAAGTCTGTATCCCCTCATTTCCTGTGGCCACACAGAGCTGATTTGAAATTCAGTACAACTCTGGGAACATAAACAGCCAGTGGGAAGATTAGAGAGATTAATACCTTCGGTTTTGGAAAGTCAGTGATAATGTGCACTTCTGAAGCACAATTAGCAACCTCAGATGCTAATGTACTATGTCAAAAGGAAATAGGCTGTAGATGAAGCATGTGGAGACAGATAGTTCAGCTCTCATGTCTGTCTTTGAATTTGCAGCTACTGAATCCTTAAGTGCCCTTACTGGAAAGCTTTCCAGCTGGTAAAGGCAGTTTTCCTAGAGTTATTGGAGTGGGTCTGCATTTCTTTCACAGCATGTTTCAACTGCAGATTTCAGTTATGCTTTTCAACCTGAGCTGGATGTTTGGAAGCCAAGATGTTTGACTGTAAAAACTAGAATTAGTTTTCCATGAGAATGAATGAAGCTACAATGAAATCAAACAGATGAAAATGTGCAGCGAAATAACTTCTGCAGATGATCCTGGCTCATTTCATCTTGGTTCTCCTCAGTTGAGGCAACTATTTAGATGTTCTCCTATTAAAAGTAGAAGGGGGAGGAGGAGGGAACAACACAACAAGCAAAAAAGTAGCACTAGCTTTGAGGAAAAGAGGTTGCAATCTCAAGAGTTTTTACCATATGCAATTAAAAATTCAGAGGGTCTCCTGCCAGTTGTTGTCAAAACACTAATCTGAACATTGAACTGTTGCAAAAAGGGCACATCCTCAACAAGTCTTGCTGGTGACTGCTGTAAAACTGCCACCTTGACCCTGCAAATCAAGGCCAGGCTTTGGGAGCTCAGCACTGCCTGGGGACCTGCACAGAGGAAGAAGGAAATGCTTCATGGAAGAGCAGGAAAACTCAGCTTTGCCACATCCCACTTCTTCCTCAGCCCAGAGTCCAGAAACAACATGAATGTGATCAGCAGCAGGAGGAGGGCAACTGGCCCTGCATTTAAAGATCACCAAGAATGTCTGACTTTAATAGAGTGAGAGTTACTGCAGCCTTGTTTGAGAAACAACACTTGCTCCTCAAAATGAAGATTTCTCCCCAATGCTTTCACTTGTGCCTCAAATTAATAGCTTAGAAGGAGTTAGTGAAGGGTTTACTATTTTTTAACTTCAGAAAAAATATTCAGAGCTCCCCAGTCCCTCCCTACACTCATTGGTAACAGCTTTTTCTCTGTCTCAACACACTAATGAGCACTTAATTTATGCTAGTTGAGATTAAAAATGACTCTGTCCCTTTCAAACTCACAGCATTTATTCAATTCAAACCCAAATTATTCTCCTTCAAAATGCACAAATAAACAGACGTAATTGCATCCATTTATGAATTAAATCCTCCTTTAAGCCAAAAGCACTGAGTTCTGGCAAAGTGGCTGCACTTTAATCCCATTTTCCTTCGCTGTCTGTTCCAAGACCTCAGATTTTTGTCCTGCCGAATTTTCTCCAGTCACTCAAGCTATTTCCATGTCTCAGAGCTTACCTTGACTTTTCACTCCTTTCCATAACTAGCTGGGAAACACTGAGCAGTTGAAAATTCTGATCTGGTTAATGAAACCTGCCAATCAGGGACTTAGTTTTCATTCTTAGCTCTTTGCATCAAAGTGGAAGAATTTAAGCATTAGCCTAAGATGTATACCTAGAAAAGCTCTTGCAGTAAAGGCTCCACCTGGGATTCTCCCCCTCTGCTTTCAGGTCTTATCTCAGTTCTTCCTCTCTCATGCTGTCTCTCTCATGTCTCTTGCTCAGCTGGTTTGGAGCTGGGGGAGCTTTTCAGCTCCTCACAGGATTTTTCCACAGTTCCTTCTGCTTCCCATTGCTTTGGCAGCCAAGCACACACTGCCTAAGGTGCTCTGACTCCAATACTCAGCATACCCCAAAATGGAGAAGCACTAAAGCAAGCCTGGAACACCAGCATTCAGGAAAAAGGACAAGGAATAAAAATTATCTGTTCAAAATCTCCATCCAGGCACACCTTTCCAGGGATAAAAAAAATATCCTCAGTTGTGGATATAAGCAGTACTCTACCATTTGCTCTTTCCCTCTGTTTTGCACTCAGATTTCAGAATTCTGCTGCCAGTTTGTACTTTTAAATTAGAGCATATTCATAAGTAAAATAATCTCCTCCTCAGGTTCATTAAAGTCCCTGGGTATTTGGCAAGACCTGCAGCAAGGATTTAATGACACATTCCTTCGCATCTCAGCTCTCCAACCACAAATAAAGCAGGCTAAACAAGCTTCCAAAATCACCTCTTCCCCCTCAAGTTAAAATGAAGCTTTTAGAAGTAGTGAGAAAGTAAAAAGTGCTTGCTTTTAGTGTTCATGGTAGCTGCAGGTGACTTAGCTTGTCTCCAAATAGTCACTTGGATTGTGTAAACACTGCATGAGCTGCCATCACCTCCTGTTAATGAGGGACAAAAAGAAGCTTAAAGAGGTCCCTGTACACCTCCTATAAACAGCTAAATTTTTCTGTACACATCACCTTCCTATTGTTTACTGTCATTAAAACATCTCCTGTCAGTCACCTTTTTTTTAAGCTAATAATAGGCCTTTATGTTCCACAGGCAAAGTGCTTTGAACAATTAGTGTTTGGAGCTGAGAGACTGTAAATCACCTTCAGCTTCTAGTTGATCAAACATTTAGGACCCCCTCGTTTCTCATTCTTTCAGCTAGCAAAGCTGTGGTCCCAAATACCTGCACGTTTGGTTGGGAATGTTGCTGAAGATTCTTCAAGTGGAGCCAGGTAAAAACAAAACAAAACAAACCCAACAAAACCAAACAAACACCAACAAAAAACCCCACAAAACAAAAACACTGGACAGTGGGACAGGCTGCCCAGAGAGGTGATGGAGTCACCATCCCTGGAAGTATTTAAAAGAAACGTAGATATAGTGCTTAGGGATATGATTTAAGCACTGAACGGGTCAATCAGGTTGTGGTAGGTGGGATTTAGGTTATGGTTGGACTTGATCTTCAAGGTCTCTTCCCACCAGGATGATTCTATGATTCTGTGCTTCCCTAACATCCATTTCATGGGTCTAATTTTTCACACAGGTGCACAAACAGCTCTAACAGGGTAATCAAAACACAGGACAGAGTGTGTGTTCAACAGCGAAGGGGCTGTGAAAGCACAGGAGATGATCTCCTGCCTTGTCTAGTGCAGCACAGAGTCATCCAGGAGCATGCAGGCAACTGTCTATGTTTCTAGCTGATTTCCTTCACCAGCCTGCAGGTCAGCACGTTCCTGGTGTTTAGCATTCTGAAAATATTATGAAACAAAACTACTTCACCCACCCTGAGGCAGTGCCTTGACAGAAGGGGAATCATTCCAGGACTTGAAAGGTGTGCATTTACTAATTCCTCTAGGACCTGGCCTAAACCCATCATCAGCTACTTCTGAGTCACTCCATCACCTGCTTTTCAATTTCAAAAAGGATTAATATTGCCAACAAGCAACTTTATCCTTTCCACCCCCAGCTTGTCCTTTTGTAATTGTGACAATCCAATAGGTGCATTTGATTTAGATCTGATATATTCACCCCAAGGATGACATTAGCTAGTGAAACCAGTATTTCAGATATTATGCTAAGTTTACACTAGCTGAAAGATACACAGAATCCAACTCAGAATGAGTAAGGTAGTGTGGAAAGGCCACGTTTATTTGACCTAATGTAGCAACACCAAATTAACCCTTTACTATTTCCATAGCAGTAAATTTATTGAAGGTCCGGGATGGGTATTTTTTTCAGAGTTCTGGGAACCTTAACCCAGATTCTGCATGACCCCAGTTTTACCCAGCAGAGTGACTTTGCCAAGGGTCTCTCTCCCCCTCCATCTCAATCTTTAATATTTACAAGGAGCTACAGAGCAGAGAGAAAAACCAACACAGTGCCAGCCAAACTCTTATATCAACTCTTATAGCCAACCTCTTACATCAAACCCTTTTATTCTTGTACCTTAGAGAGGAAAATCACTTTTCTAGAATGTTTCCATTTTTATAACCTCATTTAGAATGTTATTGAGGGTGAACATACCCATACATCTTAAATTTTTATTCTGTATTGCCAGGAAAACAAGATGTAGTGAAGTGTATGTTTCATTTTAGGAGTGCACCAAACATGTAGGTTTTTAGGGTAGATTTACACAAGTTTAACATCTAAAAGCTTTCATGCAGGCTATATTCTATACATCCTCAGTTCCACAACTGTCTGTCCTATGGGGCAATTAGGGATCACTCACCACATGTTGCTTAATCTTCCTAATTTTAATACTTCTGATGCTTGGTTTGCAGTAACTACCAAAGAACATTTGACACTGCAAAGTGGCTGTTAAACGTGGTAATACCACAGGTACATGGGGAGATCTTGTGTTCCATGTGGCTAAGGTGACACCTGAATGAAAGGTGGATTGACATTTGAAGACTTAATACACCAGACTCAAGGAAATTCAGTCCACCTGGCACTAAGCAGAGGATTATTCCCCTTGCTTTCAGGGGGATTTTGTTGATGGTATTAAATACACAGCCCTTGGTAACCTCCATAACTCTTGGATGGGGTGAGTGCACAAGAAGGGTATCCAGTAAAAGGTGCTGCTTCCCAACAAGCCTGGAGCTCTTGTGCAGCTCCCACTGTACTTGGGTTTCAAACAGATCATATTCCCTGCAGCATCAGCAACTGCAGCTGAATGAAATGACACTGGTTGCAGAGGTACCTAATCACAGCCTGAATCATGCCAACACTCAGGTGTGCACTGTCATTTTTCCTATGCAAAGCTCCCTTGAAAGCAGATTACTTAGGTTTGTAAGCACAAGTGTGCCTGAAAGGCTGGAGTGTGGGGCTGCAACGTGCAGTGGGAAAAGAAGCATCTTGGCTTCTATCATTTTGAAGAGCTGGTACCTTTCCTTTGATACCTTCTGACAACAAATGAACCCATGACAGACATTAAACACCCTGTATTGAGGGGGTAACAGTAGGTGCCAAAAGAGCTTCATGTAAAATATAAAATGACTTATTTGTGAGCAAACAAGTAAAAAATCACATTTTAAGCAACTGCTTTGGAACACAAACAGAACTGAAATCATCAGGTTGTCAGCACCCCATATAATCACACTGTTGAGCTGTGAGTGTAAACTCTGTAGGAACCTCAGCCCTGGGATGCATTACACATGCACATTAGTATCTGCCTCAAGGTAAAACAGGAGTCCAGTGACAAGGGTGAGCAGACAAAT
The DNA here is from genome assembly GCF_000747805.2 of Chaetura pelagica. Lineage (NCBI taxonomy): Eukaryota > Metazoa > Chordata > Aves > Apodiformes > Apodidae > Chaetura > Chaetura pelagica. The sequence goes on along the minus strand of NW_009953209.1, from coordinate 177,185 downwards.
AAATATATTTTATGGAGAAAAAAAACAAAACACCAAAGGTGAAAATTTAATAACTGGTGAGGAGAGGAAGAGAGCAAGGAAGTCACAAGAGCAGAAGACAGCCTGAGAACAGAAGGAACACAGCAGCTGAATGTGGATAACCTGATGGTTTATGAACTCCAAAATACAAGTTAAAGAATGTGTTCACAGTATTTTTCAACTCTAAAGGAGAGTAAATCTGCACTAGCTGGCAAGGAGCTATTGGATAGCAAGGTCAGTAACAGTTCTAGTGCATACAGGGTTGGCACAATATGACAGCCAGCCACCTTCCTAGTTCTGGCAGACAAATAAGGAACCTGTTTGCTTGGCCTTTTCATTGCCACACTGCTCTATTTTTGCTTCAAGGGAAGAAGGGAGAAGACAAATACAAGGTAGGAGGTTCCATGTCAAACACTGGCTCCTCACCCCACCCAGCAGCCTGCAAGCCTGGAATTTAATGCTCCTGAACAGTTTAGTCAGATCTAAAGGAGAAGTCCTTTCTTTTAGGGTGTTACCACAAGAAGGAGCCAGTTATAATCAAGCTTAAATATCAGAATTAAAAACCACAGAGGTCCCTTCCAACCCCTACCATCTGTGATAGCAGAGGTAACACTGCTAAGTTCTGTCTGCTCTGGAAACCATCTCTTACTTCAGCCTTTACTCCCATTTATCTAATCCCTCAGTATCATCCCCAGGCTTCCTCCTGCCATCCCAAAATTCAATAAACACCAGACAAGATCATACAGTCATGTGGCTTGGAGGGAACTCCAGGAGGGCATCTAGTCAAGTTCCTGCAGAAAGCATGTAGCTCAAAAATTGTACAGTCAAATGTTGACACCTTGAAGGGTCTGTGTTTCCCAACCTCTCTGGTTCCCATGTGTGACTACCCTCATGATTTACAAATGCCCCTGCAAGCACCACTGTTGCCTGCTGGATTCAGAATGGCTTTGGTGAATCTCAGCAGGACCAGTTTCCTTTCCAGACCAATTGGAAAGCCCGGCTTTGAGTCTAAACCTCCCCAAATGCCATGATACTGAAGCTCCAAATTGGTTGCAACAGAAGGACATGACAATGTAGCATTTTCTAATGCTCAGAGCTTTGCCACAGATTTTAACTTGCCATTATTGTCTATAATTAGACTTTTAAATCCATACTGTTGAAATAAAAGCAAGGGTAATGAAGATCTTCAGAGGGGAAACAGGAGACAGTGCAGGAAAATCTTGCAACTTTCCTTTCTTCAAGGCAAGCCACTCCAATTCAATGGGTGCTGAGACCAAGGCTTCTTCTGTACCTGCTCATCCAGCTGTCTCTGAAGTAATATAAAAAACTCCTGACTGTTTTCTTTTTCCTAACACGTTTAAGAAAGTTTAATACAATTTGCTGACTTGTTCTTTGTAGTTCTCTTTGCCCTTTCTGCTTCCATCCTGAAGTATTATTATATTAGACCAACTGTGAGGTCTTCACCACATGACAAGACAAGAACAAGAAGATAAAACACTGGGCATTAAAGTAAATATCAGATGTTTCTGCCAATAATCTGGATTATTCATTTTTTTCCTTTTTATCTCATTCTTTTTTAAAAAAAAAGTTCCACTACTCAGGCCACAGTGATTTTTCCCTCAGATCTACCATTTTCCAGTGTCTACTTCCTATACCAGACAGCACCAAAGCAAACTGAAGGGTTAACCTAACTTCTGGAGGGTAAGGGGATTGGCAAGATGAGATTTAACTTGCTGTCTTCGAAGAAGGAGGAGGAAAGGAACTGCTACAACTTTTCCTTATCCTTTTTGAAAGCCACAGAGCAAGTTCCAAAATACTACTACTCTGCACCATACCTGGACAAGCTCACCTCTTTCAAATGGAAAACTGCTGTTGTCTCACTAATGCATTCACTAACAAAACCTGAATTCTACTGACCATAAAGCACCAGCTTTTTAATAATAAAGCTATTCCATCTCTTGTGGCATTCACATTTCCTACTCAGGAAGATATGACCTACATCCCCTAATTATATGGAAACATTACAATGCAGATAACCCAAAATAGTTGATTGGAGCAAGAGCTGTGCCACATCCTATCAGAATCTAGTAGGTGCTGCCATTTGTTGGCAATGGCTGCAGGTTTTCTCCCAAAACTCTTCCTCCAGGAGCCGGTGACCCCACAAGTAAATATCCCAGACTTGACTTTTTTTGTTGCAAAACTGGAAGATTTTTTCCTCTCTTCCCTTCCCTCTCCTCTCTCCTCTCCTCTCTCTTCCCTTCCCTCTCCTCTCTCCTCTCCTTTCTCTTCCCTTCCCTCTCCTCTCTCCTCTCTTTTTTGACATTCACTTTGGAGGAGGTGGTGGTGGCAGTATTTTTTTACTTATTCAGTTATTCTGCTAGCTCTTAATTGCATACAAGAAACATTCCAAGATCATATGTTCTTCATGGTCTTGCAGTGCTAGAACAGACATGACAACCCCAAAACAACCAACCTGACATAGACCAAAAGCTGCTGACAGGACTTGGCTAACACACCAGGAGACAGTGAATATACAGAGGTCACCAGTAACTGAATGGTAGTTTGTGGTATTTGGTGAATTGTTCTTGCACACATTTCACTGCTCAGGCCCATGGAGAAAACAGAGCTCAGAAAAAAATATCCAGGCAGGTGGGGTGAAAAATGGCTCCAGTTTTGTGCAAACAAAAGGTGGAGAGGTTCATAGAGGATATTACCTGAGCTATTCCTGATTCCAGAAAAGCTTCCATTTTCATAAATATTTCTTCTAGACTCTACAAGATTTACTTTGCTTCAGAAGACGATCACTGACAGTGTCTGTGATTTATAAATCTGACCCTTGAAACACCTCTCCAACAGCATATATGAGAAGAAACTCCCTGTACAGGCAGCAGCTCTGCAGAAAGCTGCTAAGTAAAAGCCTGGCACACCCTATTCACTGTCTTCCATCTCTGGTTCAGTAAATCAGGCAAATAAACACCAAAAAAAGGCAATGTTATGACAATTTCTTTATTATCCACAGCACACAATAGCTTTTCCCCTTGAGTGATAAAAGCAGATTTTTCCATAAAAGCAGATCAAAGCAGATGTTTTTTCCAAACCTTTTAGAGCCTGATCCTGAGGAGGATCTTGCAGCAAATGTCCCCCCATCCTCAGCAGAGACAGAAAGTGACTGGAACCCTGTTCTGGGACTTGAGAGCCCATAAGTATCCTCAGGGGTGTTTTTCCCTCTGCAGTCCAGCAGGCCTTTCTTTATCCTGCCCTGCACAGCCTCTCAATTACTGTCACATAAAAGAAGGCCTCAGGATACACATACTCACAAAAGGAAGGAAATAATAGTCTACACTCAGTCTATACTTATCTCAACAAACAGTGATGGCATTAGGATTAAGAATATTTTTCGCTGGAACTGGAGAGAAGTCAGAATCACCACCCAGCTGGTTACCAAGGCTCAGCCACAGCAAGCAAACATTTCTTAAGTCACCACAAGTCAATTAGGTTCAGTTGAGAGCTCACACCCCAACTTTCAGGCATGGAGTTGTCAAGGAGATGAAAAGGAATATTTGGAAGGAGTAAGTCAGCCTTTCCAGCCAGAGATCAAAGCTAACAGTGAATCAGCACTCATTTGATAAAGCCCCTGGAACAGATTTCCCTCTACTCTGCTTTCAGCAGCCCTGAAGCCTTCCACCCAAGTTGGAGCCATTTTGCCTTTTCACTGAATTGATCAGTAATTCAGGATGGAAGTAAGATGAGCTGGGTTTTTTTTTCTTATTATTTAGTGTGGAGGGAATCTTTAAGACTATTAGGATACAGGAAACATTTAACTCAAGCTGGTAGCATCAATGATTACCTGGGGTACTGCAAAAACCTTTTAAAAATGGGATTTTTGATAGTATATAATTAAGAATGACAATTAAATGATGTAACACACAATGCCAGGTACAAATTTTCATGGCTGAACCAGAAGACCAGCAGCATTCTTCCCTGAATGCTACAGATAAGGACACTCCTCTTTCCATGACAGGAGCAATCAATTCATCCACTAAAAAGAAAAAGGCTCCTGAGTCCTGTCTAAACTGAAGGTATCAAACAGTGGAGTGTAGGTTGGTTGCCTTATGGAAAAGGGAGGGCAAAGAAATTAACAACAGGGAATAAAAGACAGATGACAAACTGTGCAGCAGGTAAGTATGTAGTAACCTCAGAACATGCAGAACAGAACTCATTGAGTCCAATTCTTCTTGCATCTGCTTTTCCAAACCCCAACAGAACAGCACACAGTCAAGTAGAAAACACCCCTCTGTTGAAATACTTAACAACAAACCAAATCAAAATGCTTTCAAATACCAGAGACCTGTAACCCTGTTTGTTGATGCTTCTTTAGAGTTTTCTTTTCCTCAAGTTTTAATTATTTGCCAAGTCCTCTCAGGAAATCTGTGTCCTAGTTTTCTGAGGAAACACAGGACTTCATCATTACATAAAACCCTGACTACTTCACAGTAAAATAAGCAAACCTCACCGAAAAATCTGTGAAGTTTAAAACCAGTAGAAACTAACAGAATAAAGATTAAAAGGAGGGATTTAGTATTCAGAGCATTAATAAAAATGATCACCCATAGTTTTACACTAACTATAAATGTACTTAATTTACAAGAGTACCTTACTACTCAGATTGGGAGACTTCTCCACAAGGACTATTGTGGATTTCATTTAAATTGTGTCATGCTTTTCATGTCCTCCTCCACTGAATAGGTTTTGATAAGGAAAACCAAAGTAATGGGAAAGTCTATAAACTGCTTTACAATGGAAACATCTGCCATTATATAGTGGTTCCCTCCAATTGGTCAAACCAAGGTCAAAGTCACACAAAGACACATGGCAGCCTGTTCATTTTCCAAGTAAGCATCCTAATGAACAGTTGGGTGCTGCTGAAACTCATCTCTCCCCTGAAATGCATAGTATTTTACTTTGTCCCTTAGTACCATTTAGCCTCCTCTTCCTTCCCCTTAGCTTCACCAAGGGCAGGCAGAGGGAGGCACCTCTGTTTCATTGCCACACTTACTTAATTTTCTGGGCATTCTTCAGTCACCATTCACTTCAGGATTACTCCTTCTGTCACCCACTACCTGTAATTTTACTATAGGAAAGATGATTTTGTATGCCATTCTAACACCATTCCTTGAAGTCCTGCAAGAGCCAAAGATGGGCTTTACCAAGAAAGATCTGCAAGTCTCTGTTGCAGGTCTATTTCTGTCCTAACCAGGGACAGAGAAAGACTGGAAGAAGAGGAATACATAGGGAGAACAGCTGCCTTGCTGCTTGTTTTTGCTTAAGCCATGCTGAGGGAAATAGGCAGTGAATACAGAATGCTCTCTTCTCATCTCTGAGAAGACCAAGAGGTTTGAGAAGCACCCTCTTTGATTTTGAAGGTTAACAGGTCTGGCATTCCAGTAACAGTTTGTGAAGGACAGCCAGGCTTATCACGTAGAGGTTCTTTCTGGAGAGACACTGCCCTTCCTGTAAAAATGGCCATGGAAAATCTCCAAATTCCCACACGTGGTGCTCAAAATTTATTCTTGTTTATCTATTTCCCAGGGACTACAAGAAGCAAGCTATTTGGTGACAGGTAAGTGGCTTCCTTATTCCAAACTGGCCACAAAGCTGCATTTCTGTGCCTTGCAGGAGTTGCAAAATGTCTTCAGCTGCTAGCCAGGCACAGAAATATCCAGCTTTATTTATATCAAATCATTTAATGGTACAGTCTTACATTAAAGGGACTAAAAGCAGGAAGAAATGTAAGGACCTTCTATTTTGATAGAAAACTTAATAGCAAAGTGTTGGGATGGCTGGGTTTTTTAACAGGTGTTTTAAAAGACTAAAATAAATACACCTGTTGACTAAGCAAGATAGAATTGCTTATGAAAAGATCAGACACAGCTCTTCTGAACTACAAAAGGTCTTTCCTGAGATGGCATTCACTTTCCAAGGTAAGAACTAGTTATTTCTCTACATTTTTTAAAGGCTTTATTTTTGTTGTGGGGTTTGTTGTTTGGTTGGGGTTTTTTTTGGTTGGTTGGTTGAGGTTTTTTGGTTGGTTTTTTGACCTGGCAACATACAAATTTACTTGCTGACATGGTGAAGTGCACAGCTCAGAAGGGATGGGACAAAATACAGACTGGGTCCCAGCTGTATTTGCAAGGAGAAAACCAGAGGAAGCCCCGTTAGATACTGATCCAAATGAGTTAAATTAAACCATAAAGCAAGACTAGTATCTAATAAAAAATGTTTCAGAGAGTCTGCAGCTGAGCTCTCAGAAATGAAACCACTCTCCATATTAGATGAGACACCCAGAGTCTCTCCATCTCACCTCCTGGAACCTTCACAGGCAGTGGGACAGCACAGAGTGTACCATGTGCATGGTCCTCAGGATGCAAAACAGACTGCAGCCAGGTTTGTCTCCAGTGTTTAGAATCCTAGCTCTGAGACACACGACAGCAAAACCATCAGAACCAAAGAATACCATGATTTGGAGAAGAGTGGCATTTCCCCCTCATGTTGCAGTGAAACAGATCAGGTAACACCAGGAGTAAGTAAAGCCCATTTCTTTTTACCTTACCAATATCACAGGCAGTGTAGCAGCAGCACGTGGTAAGCAGGTCAAAGTTGTCATTGGATCCACTCAAATAAAGAGACAATAATAATAATACACCTGCCTCCTGGATCTCTCTCTGTTGGAGAGGTTCTACCTGTCATCTCAGTGACCATGGCTCAATCTCATGCCAGGTCCTAACAACAACATCTGTCTTCACTCTGTGCTAAAGGATTCAAGCCTCTTCTCTTGTGAAATTTTGACCTTTGGGTCTCCATTACAGAATGACACTTGGTAGATGTTTCATAAGAGTGGCAGGGGTAGAGTGGAAGGTGGAGAGAGGAGAATGCAAGGCTGGGTGGGTCTTGGGATTTGTTGTTTATTTGTATTCGAGTTGGGATTTACACTACAAGGTGTTGGCCATTTAAGAGGAAAAAAAATGGCCATTTTGGTCAGAAATGACACATTTCCATCTTGTAAATCTATGATCCATGAGAGTCCAAAGCACACAAAGAGAGTTTCAGCACATGGAAGAAATTGTGCTTGTTAAGAATGCTTTCAGTCTTTTCCAAGGTGCAGGGTAGACAAAATGCCCACAAAACCCACAACATTACTAAAAATCCAGGGACTTCTGGTGCAAAGGATGCTGGTTTTGAGTTTGTAACTTGTCCCTTTATGCTCTGGTACGGTTAGGTGTGTACAAAGAGGCAAGGAGCTTGAATCTTTCATCTCCCAGGGTAAGAATACAAAATTTGGAATATACTACCAACCATTCACCCAGAGGCCAAGATTCCTCAGCCCATACGAACAAAATTCTTTTGCTCTCCTTCCTCAGCCCCTCAATTCCTTAGCATTCTCCCATGGCATCTCTGAAGAGCAGTTTTTAAGCCTGCATGTACACAACAACCTCTAGTGATCAAAGAGGTAACTGCAGAACATCCAGGCAACAGTAACTTCTCTCAGCAGCTGGAGGGTAAGATCTCTTTCTCAGAAGGAAAAACACCTGGACTGAAACACTTGTGACAAAAATCAGAGTGTTTGTGGCATCCAGGAAGAAGAACAAGTGCTGACACCACACACAGTACAACTCTTGTAATTGCAGTGATTTAAAAGAAATAAATATTTATTCAGTAAGAGAACCCTGTGGACCTGATGATAACTATTCATGAAGGAATAAGAGCCTGTAAACTCACTGTCCCCATGCAAAGGGATGCTTGTTTTCCTAGCAGAATAGCAGCAGAGAAAGCTGAAAGGCCACAGGTCAGTAAGCACTTTATTGCTTCTTGGGTAGCAGAATAACATGAGCAGATTTCTAAAGAAATCCTTGCTGTGTGCCAGGGAATGAGCAGCAACCCTTAAATACTTGATTTAAGTGCCTTGGTGGGATGTCCTCCTTTCCAGGGGATGTGGCCCCCAACATCCCATCAAAAGTGAAGCAAAAAATGTGACAGAACTGGTAATGGGAGCCTGATCTGCAATTTAATGAACATATTTTATCCACTAGGACACAGCTTCTGTACAAACTGCTTCAAGTCTTCGTATGCACATAGTGTTAAAATAAAACCATCATCTATTTTTGTGAAGTGCTTTTCACTTTAAAGGAAATAAAAGCCTTTTTAAGTGAAAAGCACTGCCTATTTTTTTTTGTCCAGCCTCCTGCTTTTCAAGAGTCCTTTCCAAGTGAGTGGCATGAGCTTCCTGTCTCTGAACTTCAGCTTGCACATCTCCTTCACCTTCTAGAAAAGCAAGTTTCTCTGCATGGTTAAGGAGGAGCTGCACTCTGGACAGAACTTGTTCTAACTCAGCAGCTACACTTAGCATTTTAGACAGCTGAGCTTCAGGTAGGGTTAATCTCAGCTAAGTGGGGAAGGATGTCTCAGTTCTGTCTAGGATTGAGCTTTATCCCCTTTTGAGCAGTATTCTAAGGGCTTCCAAAGCCCTGATCCCAGGGAGACCATCACTAGCAGACCATGAGGGAGTCAAGACACTCCAGATCCCTAACTGTTGATCCCTCTGGAGTCTCATGGATCAAGAACATAGATTTACAGGATGGAAATGTGTCATTTCTGACCAAAATGACCTTTTTTTTTTTTTCTCTTAAAAGGCCAACACCTCGAAATGTAAATCCCAATTGGAATACAAATAAACAAACAAAAAACCCTGAACGTTGTTACCCTCAGTTCAACCAACATCTTCTACAGTTCTCTCAATCATGATCCTATTTACACCATTTCACTAAAACTACATTTCATTCACTTAAACAGAGGAATCCAAAACAAGGAAAAACACTGATTAAAAAATAAAATCAACAAAGCAGCAGATATCCTGGAAAATGGATGGAGACAAATAGCTACAAATGACCAAACCAGTGTCTCAATCCTACTGCTTTATTTGCAACCCTTCAATACTTGAAAAAGATAAACTCATACATTTCCCCAGAACATAATATTCTAAGCAGAAAGTGAAGCTCTCATTTCACAGAAGGATTGACAGAGAGTCAAAAATACTTACAAGTCCACCAGTAATTTTAAAATAGAAGTGTGTGGCCAGGTAGGGAGCAACAGTTTGAGCCCGTGTCCAAAACAGCTTTTGGAAAGCTCTACAGATGGGCCCTGCAGACATTCCCATCACACACACTGGTGCAAAAGGCAACATCTTTGCCATATTTCCATCCTGGGGAGCAGGGAAGAGACCACAACACTCCACTCACCAGGCCACAACCACCTGATGAAATGAATGCACAATCTTTCATACCGAGGGAAAGCTGAACAACCTCCTGCAGCCCCCAACAGAGAGGGACAGATGATTCCCCAGAAAGCAATGGGAGAGGGTTTCCAGCCTCAATCCTTGGGTCTGGCTTCCATGTGTGCACCAAATCCCACTGCACCTGCACCATCTGCAGCTCTGATGTTTCATCTTCAAGAGCTAAGATGTGAAGTACAAGCTCCGTGGAAAAAAAAATCATCTTCCTGCTATCTTAGGCATAGCTCACATCTCATGCAAACAGCTGGGGAATAAGACCTTTTCCTACTCTCACCCCACAGGTGTACAAGAAACTGCACTCTTTAAACAGCTTCTCTTCCCTGCTCTCTACACCTTGAGGAATCTTTTCCAAGCTGTGATAGCTGCCTTCTGGCTGGATGTTGAAGGACCCCTCATCTGACTTCTCCCATTGCAGAAGATGGGTCTTTACTGGCCAAGCTGCTCTCCACTGGAGGCAGCTTTTGTGAAAGAATATAGCAACAACTACAATCATTTCCCATTTGAGGGCTGCAAATCAGATGGGTTTGCATTATAAAGGTCAGTTTCTTTAACCTCTTTTCATCCATGCTTGAATATCAGTGGGCAGGGAGGAGAGGCTGTTTGTGACTTTTGGGCAGCAAGTAAATGTTAATATATAGTGCTTTAATGTGTAAGCTTGTCAAGGTGCTGCAGTGTTCAAGTGGTTTATAAAATGAAAAATCAATAAGAATCAACTCTCGTGAATACACAACATGGATTTTTCTGTAGAAAGTAGTAATGAGAGACCACCTTTGTGATGTCTCCTACAGCTACAGAATCTGAGAGGAAAAAGTGTTTTCCACTACAGTCCACCTACTGCCATGGAAAACTGACAACCCATCAAGCCAGAGAACGAAACAAAACCACCTCTTTTTTTGCAAATTCACTTTTGCTGTGACTTGGCAGGGCTTGGAGCTGCTACAGAATGAGCATCATGCTAACTAATTATAGTGGGTCATTTAATGCTCAAATATAGATGCTAATTCTCTGAAGAACAGATTCCAACCAGCTGGCACGTTGATGTGGTCTTTTTTTCATTCAAAAGCCTCTTGGAGGTCAATGTCTAAAAAAAATGGAAGGTCCATTTACAAGAGGAATATTCAAATATTGAATAACCAGAGTGTTGAGGGAGTGTCTGGATCTGGGACTTAAAATTTGAACTTGCTTCTACTTGGAAAGCTATTGAGTCTATGCTCAGAGAAAAATACTTCCAATGAAAGGAAGGAGTCTTGGAAAATGCATTTCAAAAAGCACAAGGATACAAATTAATGACACAAAGAAGTTAACTCACCCAAATCAACCCAAATCAACCCCCCCCCCCCATTTTAAGTGCAGAATTCAGAACAGTCTTAGAACAATGAATATTTTTAAAACAAGTTTCATCTCTCTTTTCCACCTCTGCAGGTTATCTTATTGCACTGCAAAGCAAACCTTGACAATTCCCAGAATGGAAAATAGATCACCATGCTTGCCTTCAATTGTAGCTTCCAGAAATGGACACTACAATCTGTATTGTTGTTGAATGTAAAATGGAATGGAAAAGTATCCTTAGGATTGTTAGTATGAACACTCAGCTGAAGCACTTCTCTTTTTTACAGGAAAACACCTAATGAAACTGTCAATATCTGAACTATACACCACGGGTTTCACTTAACTTCAAAGCAATCCTGAATTGTTTAGTAGCAAAACTCTATCCTTCATCATCTGAACAATTGCAGGTTCTTGTTCTTTATTTCAAGCCATGTAGCTTTTTGTTGTTCTCAAGCACATCAGCTCACTCAACCAAGAATGGTGCTGCAAACAGTGTGGGAGAAGAAGGAAAAGGGAGCTTGTAATAAACTTTGGGAATATTAATTCATAATGAAAACTAAGGATGTGATTGCTTAGCCTTGATTTGCAGAGTGGCACAACTCCCCAGGCACATCAAACAAATTGGATATACAAGCATGTTAAACCAGTGAGGACAATAAACCTCCCTAACCCACAAACCATAAGCTGAGTAAGTGAACAACCTTTCCTGTTTGTTTTTAATGGCAAAATACAAAACTGGAACAAGCCACCAAACACTGAGAATTTAAGATCTATATATAGGACCTGCTAAGTCCTGAATGAACTCGATAGAATGACAGAAACACAGACTGATAGAGATTGAAAGGGACCTCTGGGGATCATCTACTTAAACCTTCCTGCCAGAGCAGGTTCCCCTAGAGCAGGTTTTGAAGCATCTCCAGAGACAGACCCTCCACACCTTCTCTGGGCCCCCTGTTCCAGTGCTCTGTTATGTTGACAGTCAAGAAGTTTTTCCTTTGCATAGAAACATAGAATGGTTTGAGCTGGAAGGGACCTTCAAGATCATCTAGTTCCAACACCCCTGCATGGGCAGGGACATCCTTGAACCTCTTATGCTCCACTTTATGGCCATCGCCCCTTGTTCTGTCACTGGACATCACTTAGAAGAGCCTGGCCCCATCCTCCTGACATGCCCTGTGGATACTTATGAGCATTGATGAGATCCTCTCTGCCTCCTTTTCTCCAGGATGATCAATCCCAGCTCTTTCATCCTTCCCTCATTTAGTAGATGCCCCAGTCCCCTAATCATCTTAGTGGCCCCGTGCTGGACTCTCTCCAGTAGTTCCTAGTTCTTGAACTGGGGAGCCCAGAATTGAATGCAGTTCAATGGGGCCTCACCAGGACAGAGCAGAGGGTGAGAAGAACCTCCCTTGACCTCCTGGCCACATTCTTCTTGACACATACCAGGATGTCACTGGCCTTCTTGTCCAGAAGGGGACATTGTTGGCTTAAGGCCATTCTGTTCTGCACCAAGACTCCCTGTTTTATTTCCACAGATCTGCTTTCCAGCAGGTCAGCCCATAACCTGTACAGGTACACAGGGGTTACTTCTCCCTAGGTGGACATCTCTACATTTATTCTTGCTGAATCTCAGCAGGTTCCTCTCTGCCCAGCTCTCCAGACTATCCATGCTGGATGGCAACACATTGCAAACTAACTTTCTTAGGGTGCTTTGAATGTTTGAACAGAGACACATTTTACCAAGAAGAACATGGGAGCTGAATGAAAGTAACTAAACATGTATTTGCCATCTTTCCACACTGACCTCCTAGTAGTTCATAAATTCCATTTACATATGAGAAAAACAGAAATTACCAATAGGTATATTTTTTTTAATTCCCCTCCCCATTTCCCCCCCCTCCATGGATTACTAAAAGACACACTGAAAAATTCTCACCTTTAATACTCAAAGCTCCCTGGAGTCAGGATGGTAAATCATCTTTTGAAAATGTCCAGTTGTTTGTTAATTGCTTCTGCCATGTGATTTCATGTGCATGAACCTTGATTGGGTGGAGTAATGAGCATGACACAAGTGGGAATTTCACAAAGCAGACTTCAGAGTAACCAGTTGCTGAATATTTAAGCATATCAACCTCAATATTTGATACATTCCAATGCTGTACTGAAATCCTGCTCTTGTACATTTATGGAGCGTGATCAAAAAGACCTTTCACTAAGAATGTAATTAAACAAAAGGGAATAAATATAGCTGCTATTAAAAGACCTGCTTCTCAGCTGGGAGGACTCTGCAGAAATGACAGAAAATTAAATGTTGTCATATGTGTTTCTTCCCCAGGACAAGATGATGCAAAGGTGATCAATGTGCATCTGTAAAAAGGGAGAATCAGGTGAGTCACTTTTTCCTGTCTTATATATGAAGTTGCTTTGTTTCATAACAATTTTATCTAGAATTTCATGCAACTGCTCCAGTTCAGCTTCCCAAGTTGATCAGCTTCAGAGCACTCAATCCAGTTCAGATGTAAATAGACTTGTCTGGGAGCATGTGTGTGATCAGAGACATCAATTCTATAGAATGCAGGAAATATATAAACCATACAATCTTTTAATCTGAAGGTCAGAACGAGTTATAATTCTATTTTTACTAAAATTAAAAGAGGAGAAGGGAATCCAACAGTCTCTCCATCTGGCCCTCCTTTCTAAACATGTCTTAAGCACAAAAAATAGTGCACAAAGTGCTCCAGGTGAGGCCTCCTCAGGGCAGAGTAGAGGGAAACATTAACAGAATGGAGGGTGTTTAATTATAACAAGTTGTAAAGGTCTTCACAGTGATGAAAGTAAATGAGTATCAGCTGGCAAAATTCCACTGAAAGGTGATTTATACCTGTTAAACTACTATGATCCAGGGGAAAGCATCCTACAGTACAATGTCAGTCCAGCCCACATCTCACTGGAAAAAACTGCCTGAGAGACAGACACATTGCAACTGTGCTGCATTAGCTGATGCAAAACATAATTACTGTTGGTTTGGGTTTTTTTCCCCTCTCAATATTCCAGATTTTTTTTTAAGAAAGCTTAAGGAAAACAATAGTGCTTCACTTTCTCATTTGCAAGCTTATCAAGAAAAAAATTAAAACCCATCGACCCTTTACATATGATATGGAAAACAGGTGAATATTGTGTGGATTTATTGTTTTCCTAAATGTCAAACCAGCTGGAAAACAATGGAATGTGTTCCCTGCTCCATTCATCACCAATCAACAAATAATTATAAAAGGGAAAATATTCAGAAAAAGTGTGTATCTTAGAAAGACAACTCACCTCCCACAACTTTGCAGATGACCAAAATTTAAAAATACACCCCATTCTGAGTGTCCTAACATCAAGGGATCTTCTCTATAAGTTCCACAGTGAGGTTATATCTCCTGAACATCAATGTCTGCACCACCCTACACTGAAAATGAAAAGGCTGAAGTCCTTAAAAGATTCATATTAAATTACACCTAGGGGTGGATATTGAATGAGATGCCTCTTGTCTTGTGGAATCTTCTCCTTTTTGGTTATTTGAGGCTGCTGTAGAGTTTCCAGTTTTCTGGGGACACTCAGAGCAAGTTTGATCCTGGAGAATCATCACACTGGAGTGTTAGAGTTTTCTAAAGGCCCTCAGTTAACATTTAAATAGCTACATGAAAAGGTTGGGCACAGCATAAAAGACTTTTTCACATCTGAAAACCTGATTTATTTGTCTAAGTAGAATCCAGAATTTTTGGAATACTGATGCAGAGTATAGTTAATTTTTTGTAAAGCCTAGATACCTAATTATATTCTCTGTTGGATCTCAGATTTTCACAGCTGAGGAGTTGGGGTTTTTTGTATTCTTTGACCACTAGCACATCCCTAGATCCAACTACTTATCTCAAAGCTGGTCTAAGTGGTCCAGCAGGATTCTTTTCTTACTTCTCCAAAAGCCACTGTGAAATGAGGCACCCAAGCAGGGTTATGTATCACTGCCTCTCCTCCCACCCCTAAAAAGAGGAAATCTGATATATTCAGGATTGGGACTTGGATCTTTCACATACACATACACACTGACCCTTTAATATTTAGGTCAACTCCCCCCATCAATTTTAGAACAAGGTTACATACATGAACATTTTATCTACCTCTTATAAATAAAGGAGTTACTGCCACTCTAACAGCAAGAATCAGTCAGTTGTTTCTCACCTAAACTTGCCAGCCTGACAGATAAAGCTAACATGGAAAAAAGCAAACACTCTCATCTTAATTTTTCCAAATTCAAAACTGCCTTTAAACCAAAGTCATTTCACTTCAGCTCCTGTCCTCAGGTCTGCACCTCTCCCCATACATATGACATATGCCAAGATACCAATCCATTCATCCCTTCTGTGTCTTCATTGGCATTAATTCATTCTTTTGACCTTAACCATAAGTACAAGTCTTCAGACTGACAATAGTCAAAGTTTTCTTTCTTTCTACTGCTGCACACATTTAGTTAGGTTTGGGTTTTTATGCAGTATCTTTTATCTGAAAAGGACAGTTCATCCAAAGTGTTCTGTGAAAATTATATTTTGAAATGAAAATTGAAAGAAAAAAATGTTTAAATAGGTAAAACCACTTTATTTTGACCTTTGTGGAACAAATCATTCCAGTCCTCTTTTGTAATTACTGGTCATTTTAACATTTTATTATATTTATAAAAAAACACAAAGAAAAGCCTCAAAAATGAAATGAAATACATAGATTTTTCAACTCTAAAAGCACAACTTGAGTGACATCACATTTAACAGAAGATTTGCCTGAAAAGCTTTTGTTCTGTTACAGAAGAAAAGGCATTTCAAAATTACCAAGCTCAGCTAAAGCCATGGCTCCTACCTGATTTTAGTGGGGAGCCAACAAAAAAAAATACATGTTGTAGCAGTATAGGATTTCACTAAATGCCCTATCATTCTTTCAGCTAAAAATTAGCTATTTGGCACTGAATTTACCACCAGCAGAACAGTTCACTCTGTCTCTCACGTATCATTGAAACTGTGAAGAGAAATCTACGTGGGTAAACTTAGATGAACAAATGAGGTAACATCTATGCCAAAATTTGGCAACCACAGTGATTGACAGCCTTGAAAAGCTTACCAAGCAAGGCAGGGAGAACAGCAGCTTGTTATCCTAGCTAGGAACAAACCTAGGAGAACTACAAATCCTGGTTTTTAGAAGAGGTCACTGATTGGGCCCACAGGTATGAAAATCTGAACCTATGCATAATCCTATAACACACCTGACATGTCATGTTTTTTTCTCTTAATTTGGAATGCTGGGGTTTAGTTATTAGGGTGAAAGTCACATTTGAGGAGCACTGGGTTGTTCTATGTGGGGTGACAAACCTACATCCCAGATAATTTATGTTAAAAAGGACTAATACACAGATGCATCCAAAGATGTCTCATACTTGGAAGTGTAGAGAGGAAGTATTAAGAAAGAGCATCTTTCTTTACAGCATCTGGAGTTGAGAATTCAGAAATCAGTTCATGTAAAATTGTTATTCTGTCCAGAACTGTCAGGAAATTCTGCTCATATTTTTTAAAAAAGCACAGAATTTAATTAATGAGTAAGATTTATTAAGCAATGAACAAAATCAGAAAGTCTCAGGGCCTATTGGAATGCAGAAATCCAAAAATAACTACCTATATTCAAGAGGAGAAGCTGATGTGTCAACTTAAAAGTACTGAAAAGTCAAGAGTTTTTCTGAATTTTTGAGTGATGAGGAAAATGCTTGGGGATTTATGCTTTCTGTAGTCATGGCACAGGGCTTTCTCAATATATTCACTGCAATTAAATTCTCTTTTTACTTGGTCAATTGAGTAGAAATCATCAGCAAGTCAGGAAAAAAGTTGAGAGTGAAAAGAGCTGTTTTATATTGTCACAGTAACTGAAATTTAACAGTGACCAGATTTGCCAGAAATTTGGGAAATGTTACCTTAGGCAAGTTTACATGAAATACATTTCCCATTTGTTGTATAATTATAATGAGTTAAATAATGTCATTGAAACATCATTAATGATTCAATGTTCATTCATATTCACCAAGGACTTGAGTCATAAACATTCTTGTCAGTCTAGACAGTTTGGTTTTGGGGGCAGTCTAGGCAGTTTGTTCAAGTAGGGATTTAGCAGAGGGATTTTTTCAAGTGTTTTACCTCCTGGAATTCAGGTAAAGGAAAGATGCTGAGAGACTGTGTTGTCATGGAAGTGAGGAGCAGAAGCCTAGGCAACAGAGTTCATCATTCCTAACCACAGCCTGCTGTTTAGGATCAAGTTAAAAGATCAAATATTCAAATGGGACCCACACCCAAATATCCAAACCCCTCTTTAAAGCAAAGATAACAAGTGCATTTGGCCATGAAGAAGGCAAACACCTGTATAGAGTCCTCTGGGTCCAATTTCCAGGTGGGAAATGAAACTGTATAAAATTACTCTCATTTCCTCCCTGATTTCCAGATAGGGAAATCTGACTGACAAATCAATGACATAATATCCTGCCAAACAGACACCTCATAGAAATATGTGAGCACATTTCCTGGGTGTAGGCAAACTCAGACACACTCTCTTCCTCACAGATGACAGTGCTGGACTTTACTGAAGAAAAGGAGAACAAAAAGGGAGCCACTAACCTCACTAGATGCACGTGCTCTCCACTTTATTTCTACCCACCCACCAGAAAAAGTCAGAATGCAAAGGGGTGCAAGTTGGGTCTTAAAGCTGCACTTGAGTTAGGTGACCACTGGACATATGCAAAGAGTCCAGAAACCTCACTTTGTTCAAAAGAGGTTGCAAGTTGAGAGGCACTACCATCCTCTGGGGTGACTGGGGTGTGATTGAGACGTGGGGATCGACACACAAAGAGATGGAGTGCACTGGGCTATAGCAAATCCTGGCCCAGAGGCAAAAGGATCCAGACATGGTGGACCAGAGGGATAGAAAAAGACTATCATCTTCAGTTCCTTGCTTGGAAGTTTACCCACAGAAAAAAATAAATACAAAAAGGCCCCCAAAACAAAGATGCATTTCCCTATCTCACTCCTAACCCCTGCAGCCAGAGCTGCTGTCAGCTGAGCTAAAAATCAGGCAGCTTTTATACAGCATCTTTCACCCTGATGATCCCTCCCTAGTGTTCCACATTTCAACAGCTGTCATTCATGTTAACCTAGCTCAGTGTGCCCAGTTTTACCTTACTTTTCTCCCCCCCCTTTCCTCCCCTTTGGCAAGTGAGTGACATGGAAAACAGAAACCATAGCTAATAAACCAAGTTAGAGCATGGCCATGAAATCCTAGAGAAAATCAGAGCCCAGCACTTGAAGGAACCTGTGTAACTTTGTGTGTGTGCTGACCAGCAGTGGGGTTTGTTGCCCTCTGCCTCCCTGTTTGGGTTAGAAAAGCATCCAAAGTTCTAGCAAAGGAGTGAAATCACTTTGTACTCTGCAGTGCAGGGATCATGTTTCTACCCTTCAAATCTCATCTCTTGATGCAGAAACAGGGTGCCCTGCCTGCCCTTGCTAGTCTACATCATGATTATGTTTGGAAAGGAAAAAATAAAGAACATCATCCACAAGGTTCCTCGATTGAAAATGAAAGGCACATAAAAACCTCTTCCAAGTTTTTTAACTAGTTACTTATCATTCACCATAATTAACACCCAGTTCTTAGTGAATGCTCTGTACCCTTTACAGTGGAAAGTCAGAACAGCAAGTAATTCCAAGATGTCTCTGCATCCTCTTACAGATTTTAAAACTACTTATATTTGGTGGTTTTTTTCTTGTTTACAGCTTAAGTTTCCTTGACTACATTTTACTTACAGGAAATCAAAGGCACTCAACACAGTATGATCAACATTCTGGCAATTTTTCTTTAAGCTTGCAATATATTACTTAATCATAATCTTTATTAATCATCCTTGTACCTATACAGTTATTCAAGATTTAAACCTAAAACTGTAAATGCAGTACAGAGCCTTCAGCTTACAGCTTGTACAACAACAGGCCTTTAAAAAAAATAGTCCATTAACTCTTTCAGAATCCATTTAAAGCAGCATTTACTAAAAAGCCCTTCATTTTAAGCCTTAGTGGGGCAGTATTATCTTTCTTTGGAACTGCAAAATAGAACACCCTTTTGTTTTCATTTTCTGCTCTTTAACATTTGGAAATGCAAGGCAGATGATAACACTTAAGAAAGGCAAAACTTCATCAGCATTTTTGTTCTAGTAAAAGAGGACAAACTTACCTCTATTTTACATCACCCATGTTTTAAGTGCATGATCAGGAGAAAGATAATTCCTTATCTTTAGTGAGGAGGGAAAGCTAGTTAGGTGTTCCCTTATCTCCAAGGAGCTGTCCTCTTTATAAAACTACTATCCAAGTCCTGCCCTTGAAAGACACACACACACCTCTGAACCTGGGCATCAGAGTTTCCCTAACTTATCTCACATTGGGTGAAACTTATCATTAATTGCATTACTTTCTATCTTGTCATTCAAAACAAATATAAAATGAAAAAAAAAAAAAAAGGGTCCATTTAAAGCAGCATTTACTAAAAAGCCCTTCATTTTAAGCCTTAGTGGGGCAGTATTATCTTTCTTTGGAACTGCAAAATAGAACACCCTTTTGTTTTCATTTTCTGCTCTTTAACATTTGGAAATGCAAGGCAGATGATAACACTTAAGAAAGGCAAAACTTCATCAGCATTTTTGTTCTAGTAAAAGAGGACAAACTTACCTCTATTTTACATCACCCATGTTTTAAGTGCATGATCAGGAGAAAGATAATTCCTTATCTTTAGTGAGGAGGGAAAGCTAGTTAGGTGTTCCCTTATCTCCAAGGAGCTGTCCTCTTTATAAAACTACTATCCAAGTCCTGCCCTTGAAAGACACACACACACCTCTGAACCTGGGCATCAGAGTTTCCCTAACTTATCTCACATTGGGTGAAACTTATCATTAATTGCATTACTTTCTATCTTGTCATTCAAAACAAATATAAAATGAAAAAAAAAAAAAAAGGGTTTTTAAAGTTTCTACTTCCCATGATATCTACCTAATTTTTTTATACTATAAGGAACAATGGGATAAAATACAGCATGACAGTGGAGGCCAGGTCTTTTGTGACCTGCTGCTCCCAGTAGCCTCAGCACTGGTCATGCTTTACTTAAAATACTGCCTCCAGCTGTTACCATGATCCTGCAGTCAAGATATAAAGAGACTGGAAAGAGTAAAGTATAAATCTGTAGAGATGTGGGATGCAACTGAAGGATTTAGGGCTCTAAATCCCATTTCCCCTCATGAATGTTAGTGGTTAAGCATAATAACCTGTGTAACTACACATCAGCCTGGGCTAAGGAGCACAGGGAGTTACCAGGAGGAAGAAGTTTTAAGGGTTTTGTTTTGGAAGGCAAGTGAGGTAGAAGAGAGTAGGAATGGTGTCTCCAAAGGCACTGAAGGGCTGTCTGCTCCAGGTTGAGTGCTCACTTCTCATGGAGGTAGCACTTAATTCCTACAAAACTGCTGCTAGGAGCTGAGCCACTTTACTGCTGGATGCAAAGCAGGGCTGAAGAGCTGCAAAGACCTTAACCCAATCTTGGGAGAAGCTGAAAAATCCCGAGGGTTCTTTTGCAGGATGACTTGTCTCACTGAAGGGTAAAACTGCACAGCAGAAAGCCAACCCATCCAATTCTGACCTTTGAAGCTTTTGAAACAAAACATCACCCAATGTGGAAGAGAGGTGCTTCAAGAGAAGAGCTCCTTGCCTTCTCCAGCAGGATACATCTCCTTTGCTCTGGACTTTTAACCCAGCAACTCACTTTGTGTCCCCTCCAGGACATTTAACTGCAGCTAAAGCATCTGGGGAGAGGCAGGTGTTTTCAATACAATAAATACTGTGATTCTTTTGCTGCTTTTATTGCTTTGAAAAACAAGCCTAACTGCCTCTGAATGAAGTGCTGAAAACAATACTAAATTTGAAGTACATTTGTTAAAATGTGTCTCTCTGATCTGAATTCCACTTGATTTGGATTTCACGCAGGTAAGAAGTTACTTTTTCATGCTCTGCTACAATTTTAAGGGGGAAAGAAAGCATCTGTCACCACATTTTATTTATTTTTTTCCCTAAAACATATAAAGAATAAGCTTTTGTGGCAGCTGGATAGACCCTGTGTCCCAGCCCTTACTGAACCTTAGCCTTCCAAAATCCAGAACTGGCTAAAATTGTATCTTCTCACATGTGTGAACCACAGGACAAGTGGGTTAATCTGGAACAGACTGACACCCTTAAGATAGTACCTGTGTCAGTGGCCTTGTGGTGTGTGTGATAATAATAATACCCAGCAAGTCTGTGTTACCCCACTGTCTCAGTTTCTCATTTGTTCTGGTGTTGGGTTGTTGCTGCTTCAAGAGAAGGAGTTGGCAAGTGGCAAAATATACACAGAAGGGGGACAGAAATAATAATTCACAAAATCACACAATGGTTGATGAGAAAAGGGACATCTGGAGGTCATCTTGTTTAAGCTTCCTGCTCAAAGAAGGGCCACCAGAACCCAAGACTATGTCCAGACTGAGGACGGAGACATCAGAACCTCTCTGCTCAAACTGTGCCACTGCTTGGCCACCTCCACAGTGAAAAAATGCTTCATGACATTGAGAAGGATTCTGCTGTGTTTCAGTTTGTGCCCACTGCTTCTGGTCTTAGGCACCACTGAAATAAGTCTGGCTCTGTCTTGTTTACACCGTCCCATCATCTATTTGTACACATTGAGAAGATCCCCTCTTTAAACATTCCTTTCTACAGGCTAAACAGCTTTCTCAGCCTCTCCTCACAGGAAAGATGCTTCAATCCCTTCATCACCTTTACAAAGCTTCACTGGACTCTCTCTAGAGTGTCCTTGGTCTCCCTTATATTGGGGAGCCCAGAACTGGACACAATACTTGAGGTGTATCCTTAACAGTGGTGGGGGTAAAGATCATATAGCAGAGGGGAAGGAAAGCATAGTGTCTGAGCTTTTAACACCTAATATATATTAAAGGAACCCTCTTCATCAAAGCTTTTTTCAAAATTATTTTTAAAGCCACTTTTTTTTTCACTTGTTCTTTACCAATTAGAAGCTGTTCCCTTCTTGCCAGCAAAAAGAGCTTTTCGATTCACGCTCCTCCTAAGCTCCTTCCTTCCATCAAATATTCCTTCCTAAGCTCCATGCTGCAAGAAAAAACTCTTCTTCCTTCAAAATATTTTTGAGTAGTTGAAACACTGTTTTTTTCACAGACATTCTCACAGGACACCAAGAAGTCCTGCAAACCAGCCACCATGCTCATGTCAATCTACTCTGGACCGTTGCCATCAAGGGAATGGAGCTGGTTCCTGCCTGCTGGGAGGCTGATGCACGTCAGTTTGCTGGCATCTGCATGATTGCTATCCAAATATACTGACAAAAGGAGACAAAAAGCACAGCAGAAGGTGAGGATATTTAGCTCAGCTGGCTTAGTGTGTCCTTTCTGACAGCTTCAGCCATCAGAATAGTGACACTTATACTGCCACGTGGGCAGAATTCCATCCAATCATTACACAGGCTAACGGTGACCACAGGCTCAAGCTCACTGGTTTATCAGAGCTGCCCTCTCTGGCTTGACAGGTGCAATTGAAAGAAACAAGACTTCTTCTGTTTTTGTACTGAAGCCTTTTCAAGCTCAGGGCACAACTATTTATCCACATTATTCCTCCACAGCAATGACATGTGTGACACTTCATGTCTTTATTACTAGAAGCACCGCTCCAAAATATGCTCCTTACACACACACACACACACACACGTACATTCCCAGTCATCATCTTCCCTTCATTTATCCTTTAACTCATTCAGTAAATTTACAGATATTTTATTCTGGCCCCAAATCTGTGCTTTGGTCAGTGGATTGTAGAACACCTGAACTCTGCTTTACTCCTGCAAGAACACGGTTGATGCAAGAGATGAAGTGAAATTCTTGTTTCCCAGCTTAACCTGCCCCATGGCAGCAAACTGCAGAAACAGGCACGTCTGGGACAGTCTCTTTTTGTTTGTTTTGCAGCTGAACCACAGGGAAAGTGAATAATTCCACAAGATTTCATGTGCTTGGTGAGTATCAGTATGTTGGCCTAGTTTTCCTTGTCCTTTCTTCCTGAGCTAATACTGCTTGATGAAGACAGATCTACCATATACCATGCCCCATGAAAAAGATGGAAACATTTTCAACCAGAGAAACCTTATTTCAAGCTAGTTTTCTCCAGGAATTGGTATTAAGTCCCAACCCTAACATTCACAGTGAAGCTATGGCAAGTGCAGCCTGACTTGATTAATGATCACTTCACATTGATTCAACTTTATAACTGAAATAGCAGTTAATGGAGAACATCAAAACCAAGTATGGATAAATGATCCAAAGATGATTTCCACATTGCTCCCACGTATTTCTTCTGCTGGTGAACAACCAGTAAAAAAATAGTCCTTTTGTTCTCTACCTGCTGACTTTCAAGCAACACACTCTCCAGAATAAAACTTGAACAAGTCACCCATTTGCCTCCACAAATCATGTATTAAAAAAAAATGTCCCTTTATCATGGCTTTGAGAACTTCATGCCTTGAGGTAGTGCTTAGGCTATGCTTTAAAAGCTTGTTCTTCATGACAAAATTAGAAATCTGCTTGATTTCAACATCAAAATAATTACCATTTACAGGAAATCACTTGATCCCCAAGTCCTGCACTTCAAGATGGTGTGGTAGAGGGAAATAACCTTTTGGAGGACAAAGTACTGCAAGGTACACCAAGTGGCTTCAATCTGTGATTGTCAAGAGAGGTTTTGCACCCTGATCTGTCCTTGGGCTCTCTGAAGCAACCAGGATTTTTTCCAAGACAAGACAGGAACTGGTGCAGAAGTCCCTTGTCACTGTGGGCAGGAGAATGGGGCTGGTTGGAAGGTGCAGTTGCACAGAGCTTTCTACCAACATCCAGGCCAAATAGGCAGTGGGATGGACACAGCCTGTCTGAGATGGACAACGTGGCTCTCCCAGGGGTGCTTGTGGACCACACATGAGATTTGGAACCTTACATGCCATTGATGGAAAAAACTGCTGGCAGCCAGGAAGGAGCTTGGCATGAATCTTCTAAACCTGAGCCATTTCTTCTTCTCACTAATTCAAGCCTAGGTCAGAAACCAACAGCTGCTGTTTGATTTTGGAATAAGATCTATTTTTGATACTTTAGTTTCCAGAAGTATAACTTTTTCATTCCAAAGCTGCTTATTTTCTTCTTTCAAGATGCTGAGTATCTTTTTGTTTAAGTCAACTTGCCAGATCAACACATTTTCTTTTGTAATATATTCTACTACTTCAGTTCCAGTTCCCTAAAAATAGCTATTTTTTTTCAGGTAAAACTAACTCCTCCTTCCTAGTTTGTTGGGTTTTGGGTGGGATTTTTTGTGGGTTGTTGTTGTTTTCTTGTTTTTGTCCTGGGGCAGTGGGGGCTGGGTGTTTTTTGTTGTTGTTTATTTGATCACTGAACCAAAAAGAAGAGAAAAAAAAAAAACTTGTCTCTGCATTTCTGCACTTCCACCTTCCCTTCATGGCCCTAATATATTTACCACATCATCCTGTCTCCTGCATGGGGTCTGTGTCAGCTGCAGGCTGGAAATGGTATATGTGTTTATCATCTTCCCCAAGGTCAAGAATAAGAGGTGGTTTCAAAGGCAGGTTTAAAATGTTACTGTCCTTTGTATAAAACAGAGCCATTTAATCTCCCTAATAGTGACTCTAATTAAGGATGCAAATATTCAATTAATCTGGAATAGGCACTGGGCTTCATAATTGACTCAAATAATGTGAACAAAGTAATTGGCCTGGGACTACAATTTATCTTTTCACTCTCTGCATTTCAGAAAACGATTACTTTGCTAGGAATTCTGTTGTATTCACACAATTGGGTGACAATGCTCTGGTGATCTGGGATATTTAATTACATCAAGTCCACTCCCTAGCAGCACACACAAAGATGACAACTTTCTATGTTCCCAGCACACTATCCTCCCCTTTGCTGTCCTGGGGAAGAGGTGTATGGAAGGACATGATTTTGAGGAAGGTATATTTATGAAGTGCTTAGAAGCTTGTACCTCACAGCAATTGTTTGACCTGAGTAAGACTGATAAATTATCATTACTGACACTTGGTAATAGAGACATAACACAGCATGCCATGATGGAGACAAAGAAACCAAGGAGCAACACTTGAATGGTGGCAAGATGCACAGCACCATGCAACAGGTCCCAGCCTACTGGCTGAGACTCAGGAGACCTGAATTTATGCACCGTTTCTGCAGAAGAAATGGTGTGATCTGTGGGATCAATCTCCTACCTTGCAACTTGGTAGTCCCACAGTGATGGGTAGAACATTCACCTCTCCTGTTGAGCTAGAGCTCAGTGATGGTAGTGACAGGTTTTGTACCCATCATCTGGGTGTTGGACAAGGACCACAGAAGAGACAACTCATTCCAGGTGTACTACAAAAACCAACCTGGCAACACAAGTACAACTTTCAACTCACCTCTATCCTTGACCCTACCATGAAGAAAGACCTTGCAAAATATTTCTCTCTCATAGGAAGGGAATTTTGTACAGGTTTACTACTTTAGGAGCCTTTATTACAAACAAAACACTTGAGTTAAATGGAATGCCTTGGCTCAGATGAGGCAGTCTCTTTCTCCAAACAAAGGAAGGAAATACTTTGGGAGTTCTGAGGAACATGCTACTTGTCTGTAGTACAAAACCAAAAAACTGGCTGTAATACTCAGGAGCAAGCAGAATCAAATGATAGGTTATTGTTAAATACCAAGTTTCAAGGCATCTATCACTATCTTGATGTCCTTTCACCTCCAGTGAACTGCAAAGCCTTGATGTTTGTAAACGATAATGCTGCACTGAAGCAGTCAGGTGATGCATGGCCTCATTTTCTCTTGACAACTATGGAGAAGACCAACATGAAGCTCATGCAACATGATTGTCACACAGTTAGGATGAACATTCACAACCAATCTAAGTCTGCATTTTCTTCCAGGAACAAATTATTCCTGTTTATCTGTCAAAAAAGAACAGCTCTTCCCCTGTACTGAATAATATCACCCTCTTAGCTAAAATAAAGTAAGAAATAAATAAGAAGTAGGAGGGCTTTTTTCTTCCAAGGTGTTCACCAAAGGCCTAAAGATCTCCATGTGGGAGAGGATGGCATCAGACATGGAGAACAAGAGCCCCTTCCAGTTGAACAGATAATGCATGGTTTCCCTTCTGAGCTTCACCAAACCCAACACCACCTCACTGACACAGAGCACCTTGGGAGGTGACCCATCTCTTTAGAAAAATGCATGAACAGTTGCAAGTCCAAAGGTGCAGATGTGAACCTCGGGTTCTCAAGGTGTTTGAACACAGATTATCAGATGTTACGCTATGACTTGCACCTAAAATCCTAAACTTTCACTACAATTTAAAAAGATGTTTAAAATACATGTTGTAAGAAATTATTTTTTAAATATAAGACCAACTTTATGGTCTTACAGATTAAAATATATATACACCTCATTCTTTTAGAAGACATATTTTCAAACATACCTTCCTGGTACTTGGAAAAGCTTGGAATGCTGGGGAAAGACTTTTTGCAAAGGCATGTAGAGAGAGAAAAAGGGATAATGGATTAAAACTGGAAAAGGGGAGATTTATGTTGGACATTAGGAAGAAATTCTTCACTGTGGTGGTGGTGAAACACTGGCCCAGGTTGCCCAGGAAAGTTGTGGATGCCCTGGAAGTGTTGAAGGGCAGGTTGGATGGGGCTCTGAGCAACCTGGTCTGGCTGGAGGGGTCCCTGCCCATGCAGGGGGGTTGGAACTGGCTGATCTTGAAGGTCCTTCCAAACCAAACCATTCTATGATTCTTCTTAATCATTAAAGTAGGCTTTTAGTTCCCTTTTTTTTTTCCTCCATTTAAATTATTTTTCTCCATCTTACTAGTAAGAAGGTAGGAAATGCAAATTCTCTTCCAAACAGATAAGCAGAAGGAATAGGGATGTGTCAATTCAGAATCATGAAAGGGACAGTTTTACAATAATGTAACAGTACCCCACAAGGGTAGAAAAATACAAGAGGAGATACTTTTCCTAGTTGGAGAAATAATATTCTTCCATGAACAACATTTTACAAAGTGTCCTTGTTAAACATGGCACTTTCTTATCTGCTTATATGAACTTCCTTCCTTTTTCCAACAGTATAAAATCAAAATCTATTTCAAAACCACCTTAGCTGCAGAACTAAGCTGAACTTGATCAAGCATGTCCTAGGAGTAGGGTCTGTCACCTTGACTGCAACTTCTGTTTCAAAGCAAACCTATTTATGCTGTAGTTCCTTATATATTTCCAAACATTCTTTGTAACTCCTCCTGTCCCCTAAAAATCCCTAGACATGCTTGCCACTTTTGAATACATACTTTAACAACAAGCAAGTGTACATATGAAAAACAAACCTGAAGGGAAATCCATTTCAATAACAAAAACTTGATTTTTTTAGTTCCTGATGTATTATTAAAAAGAAGCAGCAGAACAAATTGGCAAGGAAACATGAAAGATATGTTGACAGAGTTCCAGCACACATTCAACAGAAAATTTCAAGTTAAGGCAATACTCACATCATGCCTTTTGCAGTGGTATCTTTTAAGGATTGCCTGAGCAGGTTTGCATTTCATTTGGAAAGCTAAAGATGACTATAATGTCATCTCTCTTGTTGCTGAAGCTGCTTAAAATATGAAGCCTGGCATCATTACTGCCCTTTTTATTTAGCATGGCATCAAAGAATCAAACACAACACAAACCACACTCTTAAACAATGTTAAACTTGCAAAATCAAGCACTCAAGAGGCAAAAATGTCAGAACTTAACCCCATTAGGTATTAGGCTCTAAGAAAAACATGGTAATTGCCACCTTCATCTTGCTGCTTTCCCTAACACTGTCTCTGCAGTTGCTGCAGAGATTCCTCTCAGGCAGTGGCAGGACTGAGCTAACTGTCTATTTTGGGTCATTTCAGAAAACATGGTCCCTCTTCATTTGCTACAGAAGCAGCCTAAGAAATCTGCCCACCTACCTTAGCCAGCTAAGGTAGTTCTTTTACCTAACTCCATGGGAATACTCCCCCTTTCTGAAGCAGTGGCACACATCTGTAAACTCCATTGCCCCCACTAAAATAACTTCCCTTTGGCTCCATTTGGGTACCTACCATGCATTATGTAAGAAAAACAGCTGTTGTCACAAGTCACGTCTCAACCAGAAAGTTCTACTGATTCAGCTTTTACCACATTCACAATTCTATTACTTTCCAAACAAACACTAACTTGGAGGAATCTGATCTCTACTGATTTTTGCAGAAATATTTCTAAGCACTGAATGTATCTACTTTGATTTACTTGCTTGTTTCACCCATAATTAATACACTTCAAGTTCAGCCCCAATGAGAACAGGTAGAGCAGCTGCTCATGCTTCATTTCTTTAACTGTTCTTCTAACTTTCCAGGGACAACTGAGTAGAGAAGGTTAATTCAGGTACTGTCAACTGCCTCTGCAAACAACTCTTTC
>NW_009953209.1:117091-148799 GCF_000747805.2 Chaetura pelagica | reverse complement strand
CTTTCCCTATGGCTGATAAAGGGAGATGGTTCCCAGAATCAGGACCCCAGTTCAGTGCTAGAGTTAAGCACAGGAAATAACCATAAGACTTAATATGGAATTAAGCTTTTTTTTTAGCATGAAAGGCATCAGTTTGCTCCTGAAATTCTAGGTAGCAGCTTCTAAAGACAGGATTTAAGGGCATTGTGGTTCCCAAGCTACATTCCCTTTCTTTCAATGGTTTATAGGCATTGTGTGTGAACTATTCTCATAGCAAGCAGGTACACACATGCACTATGGATATGAAGCTGTTAAAAATGTGTCAAGGTGAAGTCACATGTACCATTCTTCCAGTCTTCAAGAACAAGAAAGAAAAATGCTGGAGTGTTCAGAATTTCCTGACAAAAAGAGATCATGGGCTTATTTGCTAGCTTTCTTTGAATTCTGAGTATGTCTGAGATGGTGGATTGGGATGCATTATCTGGTGTTTTAGAAACCCAGGCATTTCGTAGGCTAGTGCTCATTGTTGTTGGATTATTCCTGGAGTTTCACCCTCAGGCTTTCTTTGAATTCTGAGTATGTCTGAGATGGTAGATTGGGATGCATTATCTGGTATTTTAGAAACCCAGGCATTTCATAGGCTAGTGCTCACTGTTGTTTAGTTGGATTATTCCTGGAGTTTCACACTCAGGTCACCTCCTTCACAGCAACAAACCAACACCTCTCTTATTTGAAAACTAGGAATTGCTCTCTAAAAATATATGCAAGTCATTAAATGAGTTCTTTTCTAAGTTGTAAGTGGGGTTTCAGATACAAAATCTTCCAGGAGGGAGGCAGGGAAGGGGAAGACACACGCACTGTATCTGTACAATAAACCATCATTTTCTGGCCAAAGGCTGTCCTGTCCCTTGACCTGCCTGTTTGTGCATGCTGCTGACTTTTGACTGAACTGCCCCAAATGGATCCCCTTCCCTCTGCATATTCTGCAAGTTCTTCACTGATACTTGACCCAAATACAACTACTAGTAAATGAAACTGCAAAACCCACTCATCTTTCAGCTGCAGTAAGCAGAGTTCTTGCCACCAAAGGTTACACTTTGGAGATTTACCAGTATGACTGTTCCTGGTTTTGTTGAGGTTTTTTTTTCCTTTGAATTTTATAACATTTCTGATGATCACCTGATGCATCCCATTACTCCAAAACAAAACCAAAATCCTCAAGTGGTGATCAAAGTATTAGTAATTCAGTCCTCCCACCTGACTTCCACACAAATAGTAAGTTAAAGACAAGTGGTTACACTCATAGCAAAGTGAGCAAGAGTATTTGAGCTAGAAGAAATCTATGATATCAAGAAAGGTTTTTCTCTGAGACACTGAAGTGCAACATGAATTCCAATTTTCAAACTTTTTTATTTTCATGATGAGATGGTCCTGTAAAGATACTGGATTTGGGACATTGTAACCAAAGCACAGAAAAGAAACCTAAATAGAGGCTCACTGATATCATCTGGAAAGGCCAAAAGGGGCCAGTTTTCCACCTTCAGTCTGCAGTGAGCTGCTGTGACCAAAATGCAGCTTATTCAGTACAATTTCCACCTCTGATGTCCCAGACTCTGCTCTGTGGTGAGGCTGGCTTGCAATAAGCTACTTCAAGCTGTTTGCAGTGGCTGGTGTACAACTGGTGGGGTTGGACTAAGTGATCATTGTAGGCCCCTTTCAATGGAAATAATCAGCCCTGTTCTATTCCATTTTTACAAGGCTAATTTCATTTGTCTGATATAAACCCATTAGTTGTTTTATTTTAGCCACAGAAATACACTTCTTCCTGTTTTAATGTGACTTCCATTAGGATGCTCTAAAAGTTTCCTGTCGTCTTGCCTTGTCTGAAATCATTTTCCCCTAAATTCTGCTCTTAACCATTTCCTTCATAACAATTGCTTATAGCTATGTCCTTTTGAAGTTCACTGCCTCTGCACTTTCCCCAAGGATGCCACCTGGTCTTATGATGGCAAATCTAATGGCACAGTGATCACAGTTCCTCTGTGGAGATCCCAGACTCTGCTTCTCTTAAATCCTAAATTCCATGCACAAGTCAAGAGTCATATCCTGGCCTATAAGCACCAAAAATAAAGCTATAAAAAAAACCCTTAAAACTGTTTTATTTATGTTTCTCTGGTGCTGTTTGATTTGGCCAAAACCTACCCCCTTTGTATGTTGACTCCTTCTGAAGCCTGTAGCTTAACTTCTGTGAAAGCAGTAACAGACCTGGGAGCACTGGCTCTAATTAGCCCTTCAGTGCTCAAAAAACATTCTGTCACTAAACCAGCAAACCAGCAGTTGGGGTCTTGGGAATGTTATTTTTGCTAGCTCTAAAACACAATCAACTTTTAATACAAGGTTGAGAGGGAAATAATTAAATATTGGAAAAAAACCCAGTGCAATTACTAAGATGACAAGCTATGCCAATACCTGCACAGAGAAGTTATTTAAAGGTAAGAAGTAGAAAAAAAAGGAATTCTTTTGGAGAAAGAAGGAAGCTGAAATAAGCTTGTAAGACCTGAGCACCTAGATTCCCTGAAAAACTCCATTTTGGAGTATTTGGATGTTGTTATATTTGCTATTATCTTGTTACTGATTTATGAATTCATCTCACTAGTTTTGAATAAAATATTTTTTATCCCTTCTGTGCATGTTTTGACCTCCAGGAACTTCACGTTTAATAGCAAAGAGAAAGCAAATGCAAGCCACAGTGGTAATTAAATCATAATAAATAAGTTTGAAAGTTGCAAAATCCACTTGATACTGCTGCTGTGGTTGTTTGAAAGGTGTATAAATCCTTGTGTCTGGAAGTGAGATATCCCCATAGCCAAGTCCCAGACTGAGGTGGTTTGAGAAAACGAGTTGATATTTACATAACAGAATATGTTTGTTTATTTCAAGTCTTCCTTCTATCAAAACATACAGAAGTCCTGTCAGATCACAGACAAACCAGACAACCTGACAGTGCTTCTGGTCGCATCCCAGGCAACAGATGAAAAGGGAAAGCAGACGTGTAGAACTGGGAGCAAAGCAGAGGAGGGAAAAGCACAGAAACAAGGAGAAAAACATCAAGTTCTTCACCAGTCCCTCTCTTTGTGATTTGACTTCATACACACTTAAATGCACACACACATTTTTGAAGAACTGTAACCAAATGATAAAAAGAAAGGACACAGAAACATTAAAATTTTGGAAAACCAAGACACAAAAAATTGGCTTGAAGGAATTTTCTGAGTAAGTCCCCAGTTTCTATCTGTGTCTGCAGGCCAAGACACCTTGGATTAGAGTCTTGCCCTGGTAGAACATCTCACTTCTACCTGTAATGTTAACCCAAAAGAAAAACAAAACAAGCATATTTATGACAAGCTCAGCACTATAAGTTTTTACTGTAGCCTTATATTGAGACTACATTACATACAGCTCCAAATCCACAAGTCTTCCTATTTAGAGTGTTGCCTAGTTAGGCAGCCTCATGACTTCTTGTTAGGTCTGTTCTCTGAACTAGTACTCATTACAACTCTTCCCTCAAGTATGAATCCATAACTTAGTTGTGGATGTTTCCCATTGCTGGGAAATCTGTCCACAATTCCTATACTGCCAGGCATGAGGTTGTGGGAGCAGAGAAGACCCTCACAATATTTCAATGCATGGATTGACATGTGTTGGACAGAAAAACACCAGCTGGTTACCATTTTCCTACAGAGTTGTGTTTCTGTTGTTGGGGGTATTTCTGTTCAATTTAAAAGATGTATTTCAAATACAAACAATTTCCAAGTTGATCTTAAAATCCAATTTGGTAGTGGTTGGTGTGACCAAAAGGACAAATATTACTTTCTGACCTGGGGAGCCCATCTTTGGGTCAGAGCAGACTTCCACACATTGGTGTGACCATGACTGAATTCCCCAGGAGGCAGAGGAAAAGGCTCCTTTTGTTACTTTCTTTTCACCCATTGCTAACTCTAGGCACTGCATCCAACTCTCCCCATGAACCAAGTCCCATAATAATAATAATAATAAAAAAATAATATATCTAACACTCTTATCCCCAAACCTCTGTGCCTAATTCTGTTAGTACAAATGTATCTTACTGTGGCTGGAAATGCATGTCATGCATTAAGGAATATTTACAACATTAGAGAGAAGTAAAACAGTTGAACATCTATAAGGATCAAACATTTCTGGGTTCAATATTAATTATCACTTCTACTTTTCTCATTAAAAAGGAACTCCATTGAAGAGTCATTAGAAAGTGCATTTTTTTTTTAATCAAAGCTTAAATTATAGTGCATGTTGCTCTCAGAATATCTGTTGTGTGACAGAATGAACAGCAAAAGCTGCGTGCAAAGCACCAGGAAGAGAAACACACTGTAATGCCATGCACATTGTTAGGACATAAATTGGCATAATATTTGAATCAGAGAATCATTTTGGTTAGAAAAGACCTTTAAGTTTGTCAGGTATAACCATTATGTTAACACTCGCCAAGTCCACCACTAAAGCATGTCCAAAGCACCACATCTACATGTCTTAAATCCCTCCAGGGATGGTGGCTCCACCACTGCCCTGGGGAGCCTGTGCCAGTGCCTGACAACCCTTTCAATCAAAACAATTTCCTAACATCCAATCAAAACCTTTCTTGGCACAATTTCAGGCAATTCCCCCTTGTTCTGTCACTTGCTACTTGGGAGAAGAGACCAACTCCCACCTCACTGCAACCTCCTTTCAGGTAGTTGCAGAGAGTGATAAGGTTTCCCCTCAGCCTCCTTTTCTCCAGGCTCAACAACCCCAGCTCCCTCAGATGCTCCTCATAAGGTTCATGCTCTAGACCTCACATCAGCTTTGTTACACTTTTCTGGACATCTTTTAGCACCTCTGTGTCTTTCTTGTAGAGAGAGACCTCACTCTTCCCAAAACTCCTGACTCTATCTAGATGTGCATAGTTTAGGCATAAGGAACCCATGCTGCAGTTAACTTCCTGTTCTGTGGGGGGTTAATTAGTACAGCCAATAACTGGCAAATCTAACTAGATATTGAGGAATGACTGAGTGGGAGAAGGTCACTGACAAGGCAATAAAAGAGCAGATAACATTCCCTGTCAAGTGAAACAAGAAAAACCAATCCCAGCAGAAGTGTATAAAGGCAGTTGCTGCACTGACTGAGACAGCTCAGGAAGGAAACAGAAGGTAATAAGAGCTAATGGCACAAAAATATCAGCTCAGTGTTCACCAATGGTGAAAAGTCTCAGGAAAAAGTCAGCATTGTTAGGAAAAGAGTAAAGAGTAGATTATGGCATTAAATCTAAGCAGCATCTGCATCTTCAGCACCGTACAGAGAAAGAACAATGGCAGAAGGGGTCAGTACATGGACACAAGAGGAGCAAAGGCTTTAGCAACAGGAACAGCTAAAGAGTGAGGTTCATCAGCCTTAAAAAGGAATGTAACACCCAACACAGGCCATTGCTTCAGAAGCCTGTCAGTCCTCCTGTGCCACCACAGGGAAGAAGAAAACACACAGGAAAGAAAGGGTACAGATGTTTCAGCCTTGGTCATTTTGAGAATAGCAATAGCTCTTAGAGGTAAGATGTGAACATTTTGGAATCTAGGGCTCTTTGAAGACACAGCACTCTTTGAGGCTTTAACTCTGCTCTGGCTTAGATCACAAGCAGCAAGAGTTCAATATTTTTAAATTTAAAAAAAGAGAACACTGTTACTGGAAAATGTAATGTGCAAATTTATTCCAAAGTTCCCTTCTGGAAAAACTAACCTTGTGTATATTTAAGCATCATGTCTCCTTACTCTGAGGTGTATAAATATCTAAAAATAATGCTTATAGTTGGGTAGTTACATTTGATTTAATGTGCACACGGTGCTTTCAGAACCTCAGACTTCAGATAATTACAAACATTTTGCTTGGAGATACTTGGGTGTTTGTTTGTTTTTTTTAAAGTCTTTTCCCATTTCTTTTACTTTCAAAGAGGTTCTATAGCAAAGCCCAAACAAGTGTCTAATAAGCATAGATGTTTACTCAAAATAGGCAGGGAGACTAGATACTCTTCTGACTTACATGCCTCTGCAATATTTTCAGTTCCACTGAGCCTCTGATTCACTGACACACAGCAGTGTCAGAGCACCTTGCACTAAGGGCTGTGATTAACAAAGACCTGACTCATCCCAGAGAAGGGACTCAGAGTGCAAGATAGAATGGAGAAGGGGTAGGAAGGGATGGGATGGAGTGGGGTGTGCCAAGGAACTGAGGGCTGGAGGTGGGCATGCTGAAATGTGTTGCTTTGACTGGGTTTAAGGTTTTCCAGACCATACTTTTCAAAAATATTAATTCCAGATGTCTCTCCAAGTTGGTTAGAATTTAAAAATACCAACACTTCAATTACAGCTGTGTTGCAAAAAAACAAAGCAAAGAAACCCCATCAACACTTATTACCAGCTACAATGCATTCAAAAAGATGTTTACCAATGAACTATGTATTCCCATTCCAACCTATGAAGTCTCATTTCTTTGAAACCATAGATCCATTTAAAAGCTCAGTCTTTGAAAGGAAACACTCCCTGACCATTTTGCACAGGCTGTTTGAAACTTGACCAGAGTTCCCTGGAACACTTCTGAGTATTCCAGAAATCCAAAACCAAGTGCTCTTTTACAAAGCACTGTATTTTCATTCTGCTCCAGGAGCACTGAGACAATGAAGTATTCTTCATTCACTCAGAACATACTGCAATGGCTTCAGGAAGCCTGCAGCCTTCTTAGGTGACATGAGCCAACCCAGGAGAGAGAAAGGGTTAGTTGAATTTATAGATAAACTGTCCCATCTTTTTCAATGTCTAGTAATGAAGCTAATCCAGTATAATAAAGTCTACTCCATAATAGCTCCATAACTTCAACCCATCATGAAAGGTGGAAGCACACCATAACCCAGTATTGTTCTCCAGCATGATACACAATAATCCTGCACTTATAAATGCAAATTGTATGTTCTTTAAAAAATCTAACAAGAAGCACATGAATTATATCACGTATTTCCTTAATTAAAAACAAACTAATTCTCTATGCAAGTTCTTCAGTCTTGCTGGTGAAACAAGTATACATCTCTGCTTTGAATGTAAAGGAGCTTCCTCTTCCTGGGGAAGAACAGAATGTGCACAGCACTGCTTGGTGGCCTGAGAGGAAACCAGAAGCAGAGTGAAACTGGGGCAAGTGACTTTTACAGCTGGTTCACAAGACCAGTTATACAACCAGGTCCCAGTTTCTGCAGCTTTGCAGCCTGTGTCTCTTCCCAGACCACAGAGCACACTTTACTCCAAGCTCTCAGTGCCTGGATTGCTATGTCTTATTTTCTATTTTTCCCCTACTCTAATTCATGACAGGGATATCCTGAAAAGTGTCACCATTAATCAGTGTTCAAAATCGCTTCATTTACAGATAGGCCTGAACTTGAAGAAATTAAAAGGATGAGCAAAGTACAGCCATAAATCACCACCCTGTCTTTTACTCTCCTGTCCACGGACTGAAATGAGCTTGGACCAATTAGCACAATTAGCATTAAGGCAATTCAACTTCTCCTCTGCCATCAGGCATGGAAGAAACCTCTTGGACCTTTTTACAGGTGGTTCAACAAGTTGATATCTAAGGAAATGCCAGCAAATCCTGCAACAGTCAGTGACTGCAGAGACTGCTATGTGGAGCTTCATTCAACTACCATGGAACGAATATGAAATGGAGGTGACACTTCATATTCACCTACTTCTGCCTGATGAATAAAATGATTCTGTGGTCTAACTCCAGTCCTTTAACCCTGACTAGCCAAGATTGAGCCTGCAAGGAGGTTGTTCCCTTTTGTAGCTGTAGAGCTTAGCTCATGCCAGACTTCTCAGAAAACACTGATTTTGTTAATCAAATTTTTGTGCATTATGTCACTGGTCAGTGTTACCCACTATAGATGCACATGGGATTTGGATTGTTGAGGGTTTTTTCTGACTCTCCACCATTTAACTTTGAAATGTTTGCTGTTCTTGTACTTCACATACACATCATTCTTCTGTGCCATGGGGTGTTTGGGTGAAACTGAGCTTGAGAAGAAACTGGATCTTAAAAGAACCAGAAGTTTCCCAAAAAACTTCATTAAGATACATGCAGTGTTTTCAAACTTCCAGAAGAACCTGAAAATCCCTATCAGAAATTATCTTGAATTGAGCTGCTTTGACAACATCACATGATTTTATTATTCTATTTGCCACAAGGGCAACACATGGTTGGAAGTTCATAAACTGGGAGCTGTGAAGCTGATTCATGGGAGAGACCTTTCTTGCCTCCTGTTTGAATTACCAGGACTCTCCACACTGATTTTCTCAGGGTTAGATGGAAGAAGTTGATTGACTAAAGGGTCCCATTTGTAAAAGACTACTCAGCCTCAGTTTTTTCTCCATAATTCCAAAATGCCTTGGCTGAGATTTTGAATTGTGACTGGAGTTAGAGTCTTAATGTTAATGACTTGGTTGACAAAGTCTGGAAGAAATCTGTTTAAAGAAATGCATGGTAACTAAACCAACACACACAGTAGCCTCAGATGATGTAACTGCAGCCTCAGCTTGTCTTTCACAGATCTTTTTCTTTTTTAAATGGAGAATATTTATGGTAAGGGCATATCCTCCTCTCAAAACAGATATTAAAGGATTCTAAGCCTTGCAAACGTGCACGTAGAGATTTTTAAAGAAAAAAAGTAACAATACAATATTCAGATTGTAACACAGCCTTCATATCAAAATCTTTGTTGGACCTTCCTTATCAGCAACTATCTCCTGC
This sequence comes from Chaetura pelagica, assembly GCF_000747805.2. NCBI lineage: Eukaryota > Metazoa > Chordata > Aves > Apodiformes > Apodidae > Chaetura > Chaetura pelagica. Next base: position 139,967 of record NW_009953209.1, on the reverse strand, counting down.
TCTACACAGAAAGGGTCTTAAATTGCCTTTTGTGCTTGCAGCTCAAATGACCATGCAATCTACTTCCTTGCTAGCTCTGAGGAGCTTACAAACAGTACAGGATATATGGCAACACTAAATACATCCCAAAGCCCCTGGACAAGTTTTAAAATAACCTTTACAAAGTGGCTGAGCAAATTACAATCTTGCTATCACAGCTGCATCTGTGGCTCTTTGTGAAATCTTACTGAGATCAAGAGGCCCACTTGGAAGCCTTATTTTCAAGCCACCTTCACAGCCTGTCATGTCAATGAAACAACATAAGGCAGAAAGTACTGCTGGGGGTTGAGGCATGAAGAGACTGTAGAGAATTTGTGTAAAACAAAAGCTGATCTGTACCCCAGTGCATAAAAAAAGCCCCACAAAGAGCAGAATCAAGAGAGGAGGGAATGACAACATCCTGCATCTGTGTTGAAATATTTATTTAACATAAAATCCTGATGTTTCTCATGGATAAGAAATTTTAAGTCAAAAAAACTGTCTTATGATGAATCATTTAGCTTTTGACTATTAGGACACCACTTCAGTGCTTCAGAAATGATATACAGGGGGGGTTTATCTTAAAATTCAAGAAGCAGAAAATCAAGGTGTCTACCAGCCACTGCAAAACTAAGACTGATTTTCATGTTGCCAACAGCAAGGCAAGACACAATCAAGCTAACTCTTCATGATTCACACACTTGATGACATTCTATTGTTATTTATAGATTGGGAGTACTTCATAATGCTATTAGTGGCACTGGGCTTCCCAGAAATTTTTACTTGGGTTATATATCAGGTCTTTTTTTGTCACCTTGTAAACTTAATAGGGAAGGCTTCTCACTAAGAAAAATAGGTTGATCAAAGAAAAGTGTCTTGCTTAGACATAGTTGTGGTCAGGTTCAGTGGAAGTGCTGAGTTAAATCTACAGCTTCCTTAAAGGGCAGAAGCAGCAGATCACCTTGACATGTTTCCAAATTACTATACTCAAATATCCCAAGTTCCAAAGGAAATACACATGCAGGACTTGAGAAGGGTGGAACAGATGTTGTGCCCCTACACACACTAATTCGCAGAACCTCAACCAGATGAGCAATTTTCTTGGCCTGTTTTCATAATGTTTTCCCTTCACAGAGCTGTCTAGGCCTCAACTAAGGACAGAATACTCTACTGAAAAGATAATTCCTTTAACTTCAGAGGTTTTTTTGAGGAAATAATGCTAAGAAGTAAAAAGAGAGAAGCAGAAATTCTCTTGAATGGAGCACTCACAGACCAGAAAATATCAATCTACTTTAAAAACATTCATGCATTCATATCTATATTCTCATACATTTACAGCCCTATCAGCTTTTTCCTCTAATTGTTGAAGGAGAAAATATTTCCCAAGAATAAAAGTAGTAAAGAGATGGAGAAAATACTCTTCAGAAAGGTATTAATACAGCTTATGAAAGCAAGAAGCAGGCATCTCACTGCCTGCTGTGACAACATGTCATGTTATCATTCCCACAACCATGCAGAGTAGCAGAATGGGACCTGGTTTGACCTCCTGCAACTAAAAGCTTCACATTTTGTGTCTCACTGAAGTGACCCAAGAAGCCTGGAGGCCACAACATAGCTATGCTTGTATTTTTGGTTGCAGCTGTCTTCATTTCCATCAGAATAAACCCAACAAATGCCACGAGACTCTCCAACATGGCCAGGCAGCATATTGTGTCAGTCAAGGGTTGGCATGTGGCTCTCTATCTGCTCTTAAACCCACCCAAGTAACACTGCATTCTAAGGTTTTATTATGATCACTTTGTCATAGAAAACAGGAGAGGTACAAGGACCAACTAGGTCTGTTTCTTGCCCTGCAGCATTAAAATAGATGTGTCGTTCTAGAAAGAAAACTAAACACAACTGACACCCAACATTTATTCCACACTAATTCAGACAGCAGCTCACATCACTACTTTTGTGGCTACCTGTCAATTTATTTTTTTTCTGGAGGAAGTAAAACCAAACCTAACAAAACACCTGCAATGATCTCCTCTGTTTTGCCTCCTGTACTACTGATTCTCCAGCCATTCTCTGCAATGAGAGCTTAGCCCACTGTCTTCTTAATATTCTACCAAGAACAGAAAAGGAGATTTCTCTTTTCTTGTAAAGTTTTCAGTTGTCTTTGTAGTGATGACTGGATAGAAACGTTTGTCAGTTCAAGGAAGAAAGGTACAAGAGGAAATGGCATTTTCAAAAGTCTAGAAGCTGCATGTTCAAAAATATAAATAAAACCATTCGAGTCAGACTTGGGAAGATGCACTTGAGCCTCTAAAATCACCAATCTCATTTGAGAGCACCTATAGAATAACCATATATTTCATCTTAGGAGCCTGTTAAAATATCCTCCAAAACTATTTTACTCATTTATCTGAATATTGAATAATGAGAGACAGAAATAAACCTGCATAGCCTTAGCTGAGCCTATGTGTATGAAAATGTAGTTTATATAAATATAACCCAAATTTGTTTCTGTCTCTGAGCACTGCACTTCTACCAGTGACCCACAGACCTTTGCCCACACTCAGCTTCTCACAGAATCATTGAGTGGTTAATGTTGGAACAGAACTCTGAAAGTCAGCTGGTCCAACCTCCCTGCAGGGCCATGCAGAGCCAGTTGCTCAGGACTGTGTCCAGGTAACTTTGGACTCTCTCAAAGGCTGCAGACCCCACAACCTCCTGGGGTCTTCTGTTCCATCAGTGCTCTTGGCACTCAGGAGAACTCCCTGGTTGGGGTGTACTTCAAATATAAATGCCTAGATCTCCTGTTGCCATTCATTTACACACTGAAGAGAACTATTTCAGATTTCATGATATCTTCCTCCTTCAAGTAAATTTCTAAGGTGAAAGTTATCAAACTCCCCTGGGCAGACTAAGGAAACTTCATTTATGAGATGGAGTAACATGCAAGCTTTCCACAGTTCTTGCTCTGGCAATACTAGGGGTTTTTTCACTCCTAGGCATGAGAAGAAGTTTGCTTCCTCTTAGCTTCCCAACAGAAAGGGGTAAGTCCTGGTATAAACTTTTGGAATTCAGATTCTTCACACACCAAAGTACTGCAGAGCCCTGCCTGATGAAAGCACCAGGTTCCTCTCTGCAGGCTACATCTAGCTTGGGAAAAGATCTAAGGCTGAAATGATCATGGAGAGCATGGAGTGATTCCACTGGGGACAGAGAGTGGGAGGTTTTTTTCTGCTCTTTCTTGAAACACATGGTATTCAGGGTCGTGGCACAACTTGCCAGGGAGACTGGGAAATTGTGGTGTCAGGAAAATGACAGCAAAGCACAATTGGTTGTAAGATTAGCCTAAAATAGCTGTACATTTATACCAGAGAAGGAGGAGATTTAGAGGGAAAAAAAGACTAAGGGGTAGAGTTTGGGAGACAAAGAGTAAGTCCTGACATTTTCCTATCACTGCTTCAGACCTTGACATCTGCTAGAAACAGATGGCAGAGAAATTCTAAGCACTCCCTTTCTCTGGTCCCTCCTCTCAGAGCCCATAACTTCAAGGTAGAAACTCCTGTGTTGGGCATGCATTCTCCATGAGAAGAATACACTGCCTGGCTAGCCAGGAGCAAATATAAGAAGCCCCAGTTGTGGAAATTATTGCTGAAATACTCCTCCATCACTCACAGTTGCTGTGCAAATTAGTACTACAAGTATTATCCCCCCCTCTGGAAAGTAATTTCATTACTCAAGGCAACAGACACAGGCAACATCCAGAGCAAAGCTGCAGAGATATGTCAGGAGGTGCTTTAAGCAAAGAGCCTTCAAACATTAAACCCGTTGCAAATGAAGTACATCAAAAACCCAGATGTGCTCCTAGCACCAAAATGCAGTTCCTGTTCTCACTGATGAAAGAAGCTTATGAACCTCTCTCATGTAACCCATCAACACAAACTGTTATCAGGGTCTCAATGTCAACTGGATTTATTGATGTCAACTAGACATTCAGCCAAATTAATAGCTCTGTGCACAACTGAGCTGCAGCTATAATTTAGCATTGAAGAGTTATGTTGCATAAGCACTTCTCAAGGAAAAGGTCAGGTGATGGTCTAAAGGACAGTCTTTGTAACAACTTGCACATCTCATAAGAAAGCTGTTACATTTTACACCATGCCAAGGGCTAGATTATTATTTCATCTGTTTTAATATTATGTTCCTTAATCTACACCAACACAAAAAAAAAACCAACAACCAAAAAAACCAAGACACAGGGGTTGTTTTTTTTTTCCAAGGTTATGTTAGGAATGTGGATGGGGAGACCCTGGCCCAAGCTGCCCAGAGAAGCTGTGGAAGCCCCATCCCTGGAAGAGTTCAATGGCAGGTTGGAGGGGTCTTGGAGCAACCTGGGCTGGTGGGAGGTGTCTCTGCCCATGCAGGGGGGTTGGATCCAGATGATCTTAAAAGTCCTTTCCAACCCAAACCATTCTATGATTCCATGTGGAGTTGAGACATTCCTAAAGTAACTGTCCTTACATCTTGTACAAAACACGACAGGTCATCTCTAAGAAAAATCTGTTCATTGCTGTGCAACAGATCAGGGCAACATGACAATCCAGACTCAGGAGAAACTCCAATGTTCAGATAAAAGATTAGCATTAGATCAGAGGATGTGAAACCATCATGGCATGCATGGCTGTTTCCCTAACACATGAAACACTGTGCCATTATAAACCTTTGCAATGTTGCCAACATAGTCCTTTTAGCTGCCCTTCTCTGAAAGTCATCCCAGATGATAGCAAACAAACTTGAGGCCAAAAGAAGGACTGAAATCCATCTCCAGGTCACTGGCTTTGCATTTCCATGAAGAGCATGACTAGCCAGAACATGTTCCTGCTTCAATGCCTTTGAAGACATTTCTGCATGTTACTAAGAGTGCCTCTTATGAAACTACCTCTCTGCAAAAGTTTGTCATCCCAGAGACACTTGTTGCAGTAGGGGTCCTTGCAGCATTAACCAGTACTTTGAGTCACCTCAATGTCCACAAGATATTCAGCTTCCAAGTCCAAAAGCAGTATCTACCTACTCACTTGAAACAACCAGGAACCAAATGGATTTCTACTGTTCTACGTCAGAGGCAACAGATGTTGGGTCTAGGTTGAGTCCTTTGACAGTAGAGGGTTTTTGTGCTTGGTCTGTCTGAACAGCAAGTGGTGTGAAATCACATCTCCTACAAGGCAAGTAAGTAACCATGCTGATCCCTGAGCTTCTTCCATTCCAGGGAGAGATCCTGCCCTGCATTTTGGCAATTTCTGCTTCCCTCATCAGACACACACTCCAAAGGGGAAAACTAGCTCACTTTAACTCCAGATTTAGTCAAGTAACCTTCCTCATGTTATTTTATAAGAAATCCCTTACGTGAATCCAGTTCAACACATACTTGAGATCCTTAAATAATATGCTGCCATATCACTGCTGTTAAATTTGCATAGTATGATAGCAAGTTCCCATCATATTGCAGGCTATTTTTGCCAATAAAACAACATAAATTTCCTAATTGCCTTAGTAGATCTTTCATCATTTGAAGTCATGTTGCATTTATCTGATAAATTTAATAGCAGTTCTTTCAGGAAACAGTGATATTTCTGCAGATGGGAATCCATTTCACTTCCACTCTATCAGTAGAGAAGAGCAGGTCTTACACAACCACTGTCTGTAATGAGTGACTTGAATTCAAGCACAATACTGCAGGATATTTAGAATTAACAGTTACTGAAATCCAAGCATATGTTGTGTGAGTGCTTCAAAGGAGTCTGTTAACATTCTTTGCCACAGGGTATCTGGCAATTCCCAGAAAAACAATAGAGTAGCTTTAAAAACGTGTAACATTCAATGACAACCTCGATTAACACCACAGTACCTGTGGGTTAACAAGTCCCTAATCAACTTCAAGTAAAACACATCAGCTGCCTCTGGCTCCAGTCCCACAAATGTACCTCCCAACAGACCATCTATGTCCTTGTTAACTGGCACCCCAATTTATTACCATCACAAGGTGTACCCAAAAATATCCCCGTCCCTTCAAGGAGTCAACCATCAATACTGGCTCTCCCTTCATTACATTAAGAATTCAAACTAGCAATTCCTAGGCTGTAGTCAATGATGAAAACACTCCCTTGAAAACTAACCTCAGAACTTGGCTGTGGTTTGAAGCACAGTGTGGAGGCAAGAAATGGGGAAAACAAAGAGTACAGGACTTTCAGTATTAGGACACAGTATTTCAGTATTAGGAATGATGACACTAAACTGGGAGGAGTGGCTGACACACCAGCAACTGTGCTGTCATTCAACTAGACCTTGGCAGGCTGGAGAGTTGGGTGGGGAGGAACCTGATGAAATTCAAAAAGGGCAAGTGCAGTGTCTTGCATCTGGGGAAGAACAAGCCCATGGACCAGTACAGGAAAACACAAAGGAGACTATCATACTACAAAAATAATAAGAGAAAGTGTTTTTGCAACTTTCTAGTATTCAGCAATCCTGACCTTTGAGGAAAAAAAGCAAAGAAGAAAAAACTAAATGTGAGACAGTAACTTAACACTTCAGTGGTTACTGAGATAGTTTAAAAACCTCACGCAATGAAAACAAAAAGACGTTTAGTTATTTACACCTGGACACTACTCCAGTGTGATGGAATAAGTGAGGAAAGATTCACAGGTCAGAAAGTGGGAGAGCTAAGTTTGTGTCATGTTCAAAAAGTCATCTGGAAATCCTGGGTGTGCCATGGCTAAATACATTGCCTCCCAAATCACATGGCATCCTATTTTTCAAACTGAAAAGTGACAGAGAGGGGAGATTGCTCACTCAAATAAATTAAACATGAATGTCAAAGGGGGAACTTCATTCCAGATAACCCACAGCCTGCTTGCCAGAGTAATAACTAAATAAATAATGACACAACTATGTCCCTTGCCCTCAGCAGTAAATTCAGAGCAAGATAAGGCAACTGGAAGGGCACCTCAATGAAGACAAGTTTTTTCATGAAACTGGGAAGATATTTTATAGCTGTTTACCCTCTCACTACAAGACAACACCAGCCTTCAAGACCCACATGTTTCAGTGGATGAGCCATTGGAACACCACAGTCATGACAGCCAGGGACATCTCTTTTCCAGGAAAGTAGCAGAATGTGAGGAAAAGGATTTAATCCAGACCCTGAGAGCCAGGCCAGTGTCCAGAAGAACCAGGACATCGGGGTCCCAGCCTTCTGCATTTGAGGTTTTAACTGTAGATGTTGCATGATTTGAAATCAATCCCCAGCTCCTGGGAGGCAGAAATAGCAATACTGCTGTCTTGTCAGGTGGTGCAGAACAGTGCTTTTCCCCTCCATGAATGAGCAGGGGAAAAAAGCTCTCTAGACAGACTGGATTGCCTAGTTTTGATTCAGTAGTAAACTTGTTTCAAAAAAATAATCCCAGAGATTAAAAGAAGATTATCACTTCTCCAGCCATGAAGGTTATTGTTCTGGTTACTGTGTCTTTTCAAATCAGGCCACCTGCCATGTATTTGTGAGGATCAGTAGCTTCACTGGCACTGAACATTCTATACTGCACAATTAGCAGTTGATGAAAATCCAGATCTGGTTTTGTCCACGTCTTTGTAGGATGAAGTCATTCATATGGGAGCAGAATATCTCAGAAGCAGCATAATATGAAATGTCTACACTTACATTCCAGAAGCTTGTGTTGAACTGAGCATCCAAGTCACAAAACATTATTAATCATGTACCCATCAGTTTCCACTCTGCAGTCCTTGCTCAGTTTCTTTTCCTGAAACATGCACAACAATAGGCAAAATCCCCCTTTCATACAATTTCTTCTCCTAAAATATGTTGGTACAAAGCTCCTTAGCACCTCTAGCATTCAGGTTAGGTTTGGTCCCCAGTTTCAGTTTGGGTGTTTCTCATACCCTGGAAATCATGCAAAAGCCAGATCCAACTTGCCATGTTACTTAATCCACTCCTTGGTGTTTCTTGGGTGACAATGGATCAACAAACTCTATTTCTCAATAATTAAGAAAAACGTACAACATAAAACAGAAAAAGAGTATTGAAAAATATAGCTGCATCTATATTATTAGTTTTAAATACTGTTTCCAAATTTTGTCTGGGAGGAAGGTTTCTAAAAAAAAACCCCAAAACAGTCCTATAATCTGGTGGCCTAGATAATACAAGTTTCATCTTCTGGGAGAAAGAGGTAGAATTTCTTTAAAATCTCTGTTCAGTTCTGCTTTAAAGTCCACTCTTTTGTCCACATCTCTGCATTAAATATATCAAACAGCCCCATAGTGTGTTTTTACCTTGTTCTCTACATCAGCAACCATGTAAAATGCAGTGAAATTCTACAGCTCTGGAAACCTAATGGTGAAGCATTTGTTATGCTTCTTAGGCTCACTACACCACATTTAAGACCAGTAGCCAGCATGAGTTAGTTGTTCCACTGGGAACCAGTTGTTCTATGAGTTTCCATTTCAGACAGTTTCCCTAGCAGCAGGTTCATTCAAAGTTAGTTCATAAGAAAAAAAAAAACACAACTCATGAGACACAACTCAGATGGATTTATTATCCTGTCCCACTGCTCTGCATTCAGAGGATCCCTTCTAAAATTACAGCTTACACATTCAATCATCCCTGGTGGCCATTTAATTTAACTTTGTGCCATTTATTCCCCTCCAGCACACTAAGAAACACAGTATTAAGTCTTCCATCTTCCCTGCAGATTCTTTTCAGTAACACCTGTCAGGAAGTTCCCCCTGAACATCCCACAAGATTAATACATCTGGGAACATCCAGATCAAACATCCTTTATAGTTTCAACTTGCCAAGTGAGACACTTTGAGCTGGCATTTCTCTTTAGATATCTGGAAACCCAAAGAGATCAGACCTCTCCCCTGTACTCAAGTCCCAGGAGATGTTGCTAGAATATCTGAAGCCTCGGAGGTGGCAGAAAGCAGCTCTGTAGACAGCTATTTGTACACCTGCTGCCTTCTCTAAATAACTCCCATTGCCACTCTACTAGCCTAGAAAAAATCCACAGGCATCTTCACTCAAAAAAGAATGAGAAACTTCCACACGACAGGTAGAGTCAGGATAATGCTCCTTAACCACTCTCACCCTCTAGAAATACAGGAAACAGCAGGCAATCCAGTAGAAATCCCAGTGAGCTAAGGAATTGGGGAAGCATCTTCCAATGAAGGGGAAGGAAGGAAAGATGGGGGGGGTTTTTCACCCCATCCATCCATATTTATTGCAACTCTAGCCACAAAACACCACATTTATCTTTGTTCACCAGTTGAGAAAAGGCTAAGAGAAGGCCAACATATTAACCAGCTGTGAGATTCATGCCACCACTTCCTTGTGCTTGCAAGGACTTGGACTACACACATTCATGCTTGAATAGCAAAGTCAGAGTTCAATTGGGTCAAGTTTCAGAAGGTTTATGTACCGAGCAAAACTTAACAACCCCAGTCTGGTGTAAATCACACTCTAGATTAACAAGCATACGAGCCCAAAGAGATACTTACCATAATTGTATAGGCATGCCTTGAGCACTGCAACAAGCAGAAGTTACCTAAATTAGGCATGTCAGAACATTTATAGATACTGGCATGCCTAGATGACTTGTCCTGCATCCTGCCTGAACAACACCACTTACTCATATAAACAAAAATATTTTAAACTGCCAGTGTCAAATGTAAGCATTAAACTAATTAGTTGCTGAGTTGGAGTCTGACTTCTAATAAAAATGTTCTCTGGACAATGCTTGTAAATTAAATGTGCCTAAGAGTGCCAGTCATAGGGATGAGAATTATTCTTGAAGACTTAAGGAGAAAAAAAAAGAGTAGCAAGTCAGAAGTAGCATTAGCACAAGCCTCAGCTACTGACTTGAACATCTTCCCTTGGGATAATCCACATCAAGTTTTCAAGAACTCTGAGCTGAGGCTCAAATCTGCTCTCACCCAAGGCTGCTTTGTGTTGTGATGACATGACATGGACAAAAACCAGAAGTAAGAGGCGTGACAAAACAGAAAAGCAGATAGATCTACTATCCTGCAGCCTCCACAGGCCCAATTTGTTACCTGGCATAACCCAGCTAGTCAAATAAAAGTGTTAAGCTTGTATTTCTACAGCTCTGAAGGCTTTTTCTTCTTTTCAACAGCACTGCTGCTGTTTCTTGCTCATTAAAACAAACACATTTAAGCATTTCAGAGACTAGCAGCAGGGCACAGGAAAACTGGTGCATAAGGTTGTCCTCCCACTCACTTGTCCCCTGGGATGTGGAGATGGGTAACATCTTAACACCTCTCTCCTGTCATCTGCATGAAGGCACATCCCATTACAACCAAAACAGTCTCCAGGAAAGAAATACAGTGTTGAGTATGTTGATCAGCAAAGTGGACAAACAGCTCAGCTTGTTTCACCTGAATCTATAGCAAAAAACATTTAGTGCTGCTTTGCTAAACATTGATATATTAAAGCTCATTCTGCCTCCCTTGGTGTATATTTGTGATTGAGCATAGAGCACTGACACACAATCAGGATGTTATTTAGGTGACTTGGATCTACCCTTCAGTGATTAAAATGAAAGTATTCTCCCTTACATCCTAAAGATTAATACCAAAATTATTCAGTATGATTAATGTTTTTACAGTCAATACCAAAGCAATTTGCCACTTGCTGTAAAGAGTTGCTAGATTATCCCTTAGTAATATTTTGACCATCTAAATAAACCGTTATTTTCTGCAACATGGGTATAAATGAGGTGATAAAATCCAAGGAGCAAGTATGAGCAAAAAAGGCAGACGTGTCAACCAGAACCATCAAACTCTCCCTGGTTCCTTTTTCAAGAGCTACATTCATAAAAGTCCACTTCTTAACATCTCATTTTAAGTAGCCCAAAGAACCTCTGGCTGGCAAACTATCACATTGTTAACTGAGATCTTTTACTCAGCCTTTATGCTCAAACACTCACTGATTTGCCAACTGGGCAAAGATTTATGGGTAAACCTGCCTGTAGTACTTGCTCACAGATGTGTTATTAGACACTAATTCCACACAGGTCCTTAGCACCCATCAGACAAACGCCTTTGCTGCCTACAGCCTAGGGCTGACTCCACACAAGAACCACAAAAGTCATGAGTTAACTTCTTCCCTTCTCAAAAAATTAGTTTCCCCCTCACCTCCTTTCTCTGACCAAGGAAGGAAAAGTTGGGATACAAACACATCCACATCCCATGGAATATCAGAGAGAATCAGACATTCATGACCCCTAAAGTGCTTTTCTGTTCCAGACAGGATCAGTTGTGCTGCTTGCATAAAGCTTTTGAAAAGCTGACCAGGTTTCTTTTTATGGTGGGGAGACAGGGACACAGGGAGAAGCATGTGAGGAATGTGGCTTTTGAGTGAAAGGAGTAAATTGGTACAGAAAGAATAAAATACACTTAATGGAGGAGTCTTCTGGGGGTGAAGAAGCCCCTGTGCTCAGCACTGATGAGGCCACACCTGGACTGTTGTGTCCAGTTTTGGGCACCTCAAGTCAAGAGAGATAGAGGTGCTGGAGTGAGGACAGAGGAGGGCAATGAAACTGGTCATCTAAATATTTTCTTTCTGTAAAAAATGCCTCAGCCTAAGGGGCAAAAGAAAAAGAGCATTATAAAACCAGAAATCTTACTTAGCATTTCTTATTCCTAGTGTTTTACTCCTCTTTTTTTTTTTTGACTCCTCAATACAAGGTTTTACCAAGTTTTAATGGGAGCTGTTAGCTGTCAGCAAAACCCACTTTTTAGCTTGTTCTTCCTTTGTGCCCTTGCTCACACTGTAACATTGACTTGTAATTCTTTATACTTGCCTTTTAACACAGCAGGGACCAGAGTTCTGAAAGGGCACAAGTCTCATGTGGAAAGCCAAAAGGAAGCAGGCAAAAAGCAGCATCAGATGCTTCCATTATTCTTAATAAGGGATGTTTTATGCTGATGCCCTTTGAGGTTTTGAGTCGAGGTATGGGTTGTTTTTGTGAGCCTTAGCCATAAAAGAACCTTGCCAGAGGCAGCCTGACCCCTTGTCACAGGCTGCAGAAAGCAGATTGATCACACTGTGAAGCTCTGAAGAGCTAAGAGAGATGACTGATTAACAAAGTAAGGTGCAACACACTCATATTTTAGAGTTTCTAGGAGAAAGAGATGTGTGGAGTTGGTGTGGTGGGGCTCAGGTAGGGGGCAAATGGCCACAGGTGCAGCTCCTGTGAGAAGCTGCTGGAAACTCACCCAGCCCCAAGTCAGACCCACCTCTGGACCTGCACCTCCTCCTCCTCCTCAGGAGGGACCTGCACCTCCTCCTCCTCCTGAGGAGGGACTCATGTTGGCCAAGTTCATGAAGACCTCTTCCCCTGAAGGAGGGACCTTGCACTGGAACAAGGGAAGAGTGTGAGGAGTTCTCCCTGAGGAGAGAAGAGCAGCAGAAAACCACTTAAATGGACTGTAAACCTGCATTTCCTTTTCTCCCCTGCATTGGTGAGAAGGAGGAGAAATCAGCAGCAAAGTAATTTGGGCCTGAGAAGACGGGAGAGGCAGGGGGAGGTGTTTTTTAAGATCTGGTTTTGTTTCTCTTTGTCTTGCACTGATTTGTTTGGTGACAAATTAAATTCCACAGCAGGAGAAGAGGGGTGAACAAGCAGCCACGTGGTACTTGGCTGCCAGATGAACCTAAACCATAACAGAAGGTCAGAACCTTGAAGTATTTCCACAGTATTAATAGAAAATCTTAACCATCCAAATGCCCTTCAAGAATGTCAACACCACAGATTCCATTACATACACTAAAAGGCATCTCTGCCTCAGCATTGCTGTCAGAAAGACAATTTAAGTGAGGAACTTAGAGGAAGATGTTGGCATGTGCATGTGGCCAATCACCTTGTGGGTTTAGGGGATGATTTTCCCCAAGTTTTTAACCAATTTAACAGCATGAGGCTCAGAGGCCTTCATTTCACTACCTGACTTGACACATCTACCTCACAGACCCACTGTGAGGCTTTGTGTACTGTGCTCTGAATTCTCTTCTGCTAAAAAAATACCAGCCAGAAGATGAGAACAATGCTGGCACTTTCTGTGCTCCCAGTAGTCACAGGGGTAGTTAAATTGAAGCTCTGAAAAGGTAGTGGAGCAACCCTGCATGCAACCTGGGCCTGTACAGCAAGAAGCATCCATTAAGTTCCAGATGTTGTATTAAGAAGGGGCTTCAGAGGGGATCTAAAGCTGGCACAACACAGTCCCAAAACCCCAACTGCCAAATTTCCCAGCACTGCTTTAGTTCTCTCCCACTGCAGCTCAGGACCCTTTCTGATCTTGGAATGTTAAAGAAGAAAACATGTCTCAAAGCAAAACTCTTGCAGGCATCCTGCCATTAACTTTAAATAGGCACACATCTCTAAGCAGACCCACAAACTGCAAGCTCCACTTCCTAGGTAAGTTTCATGGAATCAAAACATGGGGGAGAAAAAAAAACCATCAATATTCCCTGCCTGGTGTCAGGGTTGATAAAGGAAAACAGAAATTACAGGAATCCTGTGTAGCTAATGCAACATCTGCAATGACAATTTCACTCACACTCAATACTCTTCTCAGCTCCCAGCTCTGGGTTATAAGCAGTGCTTAACATGTGCTGGCTGGTGACCAGCAGACCCAGATCAAATCTTGCCACAGCCTTCAAACCTCTACAAGCACAGAGCAAGGCAGAAGCATCAACAATGCCAAGAGATTTACTGGCATCAAGCACATCTGCATACGTTGCACCTGGTTAAAGAGCAGCATCCAGCTATGCAGGACCAAGAAATAAGGCTTCAGAATTCCTTTCATGTATTGATTTATTTATTAAGTGTGACTGAAAGAAGCCTGTCATCATGCTCAATAGCTTGTTCAGTCATTTCAACCATGGTTGAGCCTCCAGCACAGGTATGTCCTGCTTTTTACAGAGTTTTCCATAAAATGGTGATGATTTCAGAGGCTATGGGCAGCACCTTTAAAGGAGTTATAGAAAATCTTAACTCCTTCTGTAAACAAAAACATGTTTTAGAAAGAATCCTTCCCACAGGAAAAGCATTTAAAAAATTAAAACTAATTGGTCTTTTCATCTACTTTCTAAAATTAACTTGGACATTAATAATTGACATAGTATATTAATCAGAGCTACACATACAGAATTAAGTAGGATGTAAAGCCAAGGCTATTTATTTAAAAGGAAGCAGCACTTATGAAGAAGTGTAGTTGTTCTCCAATTGCAACAAAGTTGAGGGCATATTGAACTTTGTAGAGCCCTGTTCCAGGCAGGAAACCATCTTTCCTTCTGTTTCCAGTTCTGCTTGTTGAGGGCTTGGCAGGGAAAAGAAAATCCAAACTCCAACGTGTTGAAAACACAAAAGTTTAACTCCAGAAAATTACTCCCTTGTGTAAATACTTTCAAGAGTCACATTCCATGCAGGTACTGCTCTTTTAGGTTAGATGAGAGAAGACTCTCAGACAGCAGCAGGCAGGAAGGATTCTGACAGTCTGTGGGATGCAGGGCTGAACCAGTTGCTCAGATCATCCAGAACATGTGAGCAAGAGCCACCAAATCACAACCTTCTTGAAAGACTGACCAAATGAAACCCTAACATCTTCTGACTTTCTCACTTTCCTTCTCTCCTACCAGGAGGATGCCCCAGAACTTCCCATCTGATATTCTCTACTCTTGATACTTGTGTTAGAGCCTGGGCTCAAATTCTTGAGCTGTGTCTGTGTTGATGGTAAAATATGGTCTTTCTAACCCAGCCCTGTACCCTGGTCTGGAGGACCAGCCTAACCAAATGAGCCAGATCAGAAGCCAAGCAAGCAATTCCAATCATGTGGCAGACTGAAACACCATCCAAGCTTGATTCCTACATTACACAATTTAACAGATATAAATTCAGTCTTCTGCATGTCAAGGTAGGCTCCTCATTCCCAAAATGCTCCTCAGGACAATCTTCTGTACTTGTATAGTACCCTAATGACAAATGATTGAATGACAAGAAACTGTGGATTAGACTTAGCCCTATGAAAATGTTTCATATTCCCAAATAACTCAATGTGATTGAAACTTCCATATTTGCCCATCTACCTCAGATCTGCCCCAGTGCAGAGAAAACTGGACTCAGCTTCCTGAATCCACCCCTTCACAGCTGTGTGGACTGGCACGCTCTGTGTGCCCTTCTCAGAACTAGAAACTGAACTGGAAGGACACCTTCATGAGCCTGCCCCTTCAACCTGTAAGTCAGCAGCCTCAATTTGAGCAGGATTATGTCTTCTTTTTTGCTTTCACATAAGCATATACCAGAGAAACCACAGCAAAGAGTAACAAGCAGGCTAAACAAGAGACCTAATCCAGGAGATCACTTGAAAAGGATAAATCTGAGGTAGTCTAGCCTAGCAAACTGTACTTAAAGAATAGAGGTCCAAAACTTTACAAGTCCCAAACACATGGGCTCTGAGATTTGCTGAGAAAAAAAAGTCTACAGAGAGAAAATATTACACACTATCCTCAGAAAGCATCATCTCCCAAAGCTGGAACACAGCAGCCTGTTTGCTTTTTCATGGCTGCTGTTCTCCAAAGGATGACTTGCCTTCACTGCAAGCACCAGCACCACTGTGGTGGAGAGCAGGGACCAGTCAAGTGAGAGAGCCCTAGGAAGGCTGCAAGGAGCAGATGCCCAGGCAGGTCTTTCCCAGACAAGGGAAAGAAAACTCCTAGAGGCTCTGAGTGCACTCAGTGGAATTAGTTTTGCCCAGGAAGCTTCTGTACTGGATTGCAACCATGAAGAGAAGACGAAGCAAAGTCTTTTTTCTGTTAGGAACAGTGGACAGGTTTATCCCACAATGCCCATTTGAATGTTCCTTATTTCTTGTCCCAGTAAAACAGCTATAGGAACATAAAGTCTTTTCTGGGCACTGTCTTTATGCATGCAGTGCAGCCAACTCTGGCTTGAAAATGGATGAAAAGATGGCATCCATTTTTTCCCAGGTTCTGCATTATGACCCCTTGGCTTTGCCTTCTTAATTTTCCACATTCCTTCCTCTCACTTTGCCACTCCCCTACTCTGCAAACAAGACTGAAAAACTGTTTTCTCCCAGCTCTGAGCAGCCCCCTGGCTATCTTCTCTGTTAGGAGGGAAATCAGTCAAGTGAACATCTTTCTGTCCTCCCTCAGCTCAGGGCCTTGTTATCCAGGTGTAGGTCTTCCTTTTATTAGAAGCATTCAAACAGGAATTTTATGCTATTAACTTGACAATCAGGTGCAGCACGACCCAGTGCAGGACCTCTGGCTGAACAGAGGGCCTGTCCCTGCTCTTTGTCTAGAGAAAAAGCAGTAACAACATTTCCTAGACAGCACGAAGGGTACCTGGAAAGGGGTGATGAGGAATTTGAGAGGAAGAGACAAGAACCGTCACAACTCTGCCTGTGCAGTTACAGGACTCGTTGGCCATGTACTGTCTGTGCACAACAGGTGATTTTCTAATGTGACAACTCTTGCCTAGCCTGGCTGCAGAGAAGGTGTCATCAGTTTTCAGTGGAAAGCCATGCTAAACATGCAGCCCAGAGTGCCAGTCATATAGAAAGGACAGAAAGTAACTTCCCCCTGGATCTCTGTGACTCCTGGCTATGTCACTGATCCTCCTCTCCTTTAGCAGAACAAGAACTTGTATATGCTTCCCTGCTTTCCTTTCATTGCCCCTTCATCTCATGTCTTCCTTGTCCTCAGGCTACAGCTGTGGCTCAGAATCCTAATAAGGGACAAAAAGATGCTTCCCTGGTTAGGCAGATTGAAGTCATTAGGTTGGTTGCTTAACAGCTCCCTTTTCTTTGCTGGACAAGTTTCCCATGTTATCTGTAGGTATTTCCTAGTTACTGGGAGCTATTGAATATTACATTAATGATCTAGCTTGAAGTATTTCTTCCCTGTGTTATTTTGATAAGAAATCATTAGTGCAAATACAGGAGGTGGAGGAAGTTAGAATAAATGGTGTCTACTTTTTAGAGAGATTCTTGGTGTTTCTCAAGACAGAGAAAAGCCAGGACATAATAATTACTTTCATTACTGGTTATAATGATGTTAATTATAACCATCTTTCAGAAATTCTTTAAAGATTAATCCTGAAATGCCACTTGCATTTCTTCTTGATCTCTTTTAAAGGATTGATTTTTTTCCCTCAACAGATCTGAGCTCCCTTGTTGTCTATTGACCAGAAAACCCATTGTCATACTGATCACAGCTTGAACGATGAGCAAACATGCACTTGGTTTCCACTCCAGGACATTTCTCACTCTCTTTGCATATCCAAACGTGTTACAACCAAGAAAAATAAAGGCAGGACAATTTGCAACTCTATCTGACATTGCAGAGCACAGTGACAATCACCCAGAATTTTCAAGCCATACAGTGAACACATTCCACTCAGGTGGCAAAGAGCAGGGTTGCAATGATGCACAGGATGCTGAGCCTCCCCACTTCCTTCACTGGTTGAGATTCAGAACTTTTACGTAGGACAGACACATAATTAATAAGAGGTTAGGTTGAAACCTAGACTTCCTTGATGCTACCTGTGTGCCACCTTGAGAAAGATGCAAGTGTCTTTAGCACCAAAGCACCCAACTTTCAAGTCGAGATGCAGCAATTGCAAGGTACCTTGTAGGGTTACATCTGGGTAACATCCAAAGCCACCAAGACATTGGATATTTCTAGCTAAATTGCTATTTGAGCAGAAGGCAGTGAGGACAGAGGTGAACCTCATACCTTGTATGCAACCACCTCCTCCTTTTCATTGCATACCTGGATCTGAAACATTTCCAGGAGGTAGGCAGCATAGTTTTTCTGACCTTGACTTACCAGGAAATCACTAAACTACTGCAGAAAAGGATGATGCTACTTGTGCAAAATGAACGATCAGAAACACATATGGGAAACATACACACATTTATTTCCTCTCTCATCACCCAGGAGAGGGCTTTGATCACCAGACTATTACATCACTTGGTTCATTGTACAAGGAAGAAAATTCATATAACCAGGGAAATCATAAGGGGAGCCTTCCTCAACAGGCAGTTCACCTTCCTGAGAGACTGAGGCACAGCCTATTTTCCTTCAGCTACTTTCTGTTTTTCCAGGATATAGTCTACCCAGGAAACAAACCAACCTACCAAGGACTTGCAAGAGCCACTGGTTCACCCCATCCCACATGAGAGTTATACTACCTTCTAGTTAGGGCCAGCCTATGAAAGGGGTAGTAGAATCACAAGGCCTCATTTCAACATCTCATATTTATCCAGGTACTTGAACACGGCCAGACCTGTCAAGACTAAGAAGTTTGGAGTCTGCACAGGAACTCGTCCTTAAGCATCAAGAATAGTTCAAAAATCAAAGAACAAAACACCCACAAATAAAATAGTAAGATGGACCTTTTCAAACTGCCATTTTGGGAGCTCTATATCCCTCATACCTTCTTATTTGGGGGAGAAATCTGATTCCTAACATGATTGAGCTCCCCCTCTGTAGAACAGGAATAGCTCCTCATAGCACACATGAGGACCACTGCTTTTAAACCTCTGAACTGCCTGGAAAAATAATGAGAGACTACATGAGCTGAAGGACCACACGTGTGCCATAAATCCAGAGAACAGAATGGCCCATATGTTGCTTAATAAAGTCAAATGACATCAGTGTGATGCTGTACAGGAAGCCATCTGCCTAACCACAGACATCAGTCAGCACATGTCTCAGGCCAAAAAAACCCCTGGTAACAGCTGAAATAAAAAGGTTGCACCAGAACTTCTATAAAGTGACTTAACAACAAAGCCTCAGCCTGCTATCAAGGGGAGAGAGACCCACCTGAAGGGATTCAAATCTATATCCAGTAACATCAACACAAAGCACCATCAGCTTCACACAGTCCTTTTAGCAGCACTTCCAGAGGCAGCATTTCAAACCATGACACACCTTCCTTTTGGTTCAGTTGCTATTGTAAGTCCAATGTGATATTTAATAAATCCACATCACGAGTCTGAATAATGTGTCATGAAGAAACAATACAGTTTCCCAGTGGGCCTGAGACTGATCTTGATCCTCTTGAGGCTCACAGTGCAATTTAGGAAGCATGTCTTTATAAAGAGGGTGGTCAAACACTACAACAAGCTTCCTAGACAGGTGGGCAATGACCCCTGCCTATCAGTGTTTAAGCTAAGTGTGGGCAATACACCTAATTACCTGCTTAAACTTTTAGTCAGCCGTGAAGCACTCAGGCACTTGGACTAGAGAATTATTGTAGATCCCTTCAAACTCAATATCCTACTCTGTTCTGCCTGAAGGCTGGCAAGGAACTGCATACCATGGGAACAAATCAACTTTGTGAGCGATGCACTTGAAGACCAGGTTCCACTTCTTCCTAAAAAATCCTATTTCTAAACTTTTCAAGTTGGTTTTACATGGAATTCTTTTATTATTATTATTAAGGGTCTTGTTCATTGCAAAATATAACAATCCTTTCCACATTCACCTGCAATTCATCAAGGACAACTTTTGCTGTATTGGTGCTGGGGACTGAACAAAGCAATTTTGACAAAACCAAGGGCTCTCATACAAAAAATTCTCTTTCTTAGTCACAGCTTAATAACATCCAGCCATTCAAGAAAAAAAAAACACACCTTCTTTTGTGAGCTTTGGAGAACCCAGCTCATTGTTTGGCAAGCTCAAACGTATTTATAATGAAGTGTCTATTAGATAATCACAAGCAACATGCAGTTCTTACACAATGAGGAAAAAAGGATAAATCCATTTAAATATATTGGTAGTAACAGAACAGCTCAGCCATCTCTGTGCTGAAGATAGAAGAACCTTTTGTCTGGTTTTGACTCAATTGTTCCCTAAAGCTATTAAGACATTCCCTATGTCTCTCTTGGCATACACATGCCTGGTTCAAAGAAAAGCATCAGCTTGCCTCTGCCTCAGTGATGTTCTTCAACCAGAGCCTCACATCACAGAAATCACTGGAGAAGATGGAAAGTCACTTCTTCACAACACAAATTACTCTCTTGGCTTTTTCTTCCTTCACCAAGTAGAAAACCTGGTGTTGCCCAAAAGCATCTCAGGACCATGCTAGGGCTGGGGCTGGGATGAGGTTTAAAATGGCCTTCCCTCAGAAGGGTTTTGCATGGCCCCTCCTGGGAAGTCTTACACCTGCCTCCCACTTTCCAGGTGCAATTACTTGGTGTTAATTACTGCTAGTTCTCTTGCCCCTGAGTACAATGGAAACTGACAGAAAGCAGCTCTGCTTAAATTATCTCCTTTCTTGCCTTTAGCCTAAAGGGCTCCACCTGTCCTCTGGGGAAAAAAAAAAAAAAAAAAAGTCCTCCTGCTAGATCCTTTGTCCACTTGGTAACTACCAAAGACATCTTTGCTCCCCTGGACACCATTTTGTCATTCCCTGGTTACTCTGCCATGACTCATGCAGTAAAGATTTGCCCTCCTTCTGAATCTTTCGGCCACCATCCCTGGTTATTTCCCTTTTATTTTCTGATTGGAATCTCTGAAGTTGCTTAGAGGAGCTGGCAGTCCAGTTCTCATTAGTACTAATAAGAATTGGCAATCTGAAACCTGATGAACAGGTTTGAAATGTCCAGACTATGAATTCCCACTGTACAGCATGCATGCCATACCCTCACCTTCCCATCTTGGCCAAGTTGCCCAGATGTATAGACCCGACTGACCCTAACTAAAACCAGGAGATAAATTTAAAATCTTAAGAGAAAAAGACCAAGTAACAGAAGAGGAAATTGCTCTCATTGGTTTTTTAAAGTGGCCCCAAAGGCCTCCTCTCTTTAGCATTAGTGCACTGAGTAGGTCATATCCAGAAGTTTCAAGACCAGTTCTTAAAGGTGTCAAATTATCCCACACCTCTCTTTGGTTAGACTTGCTGCTCTGTTTAGCCAGAAAGGAAACCCAAGAGGTATGCTTCAAAAATCTTTGTTTAGACACTGAAACAACTGATCCAATTTAAAAAAGATAAAATTACTCCTCGAGCAGCTCTTGGGGTCAGTCTTGGCTTTGTGGGTATCCTGTGGGACTCTCTCACTTAGCTTCTGGGTATTTTTGCTCCTTTTAGAGGAGAAAATGTTTTCCCTCCAGCAGAGAAGAGTAGGTGCAAGATTCTCCCAGGAACTTCTGCAAAGGTTTTCACCCTGTTCAGTGTGACGTAGGCACATAGTAACAGCCACAGTATAGCTGAATGGAAGTTCTGCTTTGTTTGATGGTGAAAATGGTTCATTCTTTTCCCTACACAATTCAAAGGGCATCAGAAGCTAGGGAAGCTATCCAGAGCCAGAAATAGCAGTGAGTCAGGTCTTTGAATTGGAAAGAACTCTGCTATTCATTAGGTAAGTCTCATCTCCATTATGAGATTTGCATTTCCAGCTCAGCCAAGCTGGATGAAGTTTTCTGTTCAGTCTCAGTAGCCATATTCCCTTGCTTTCCAACTGAAAAATAACCTGCATTGCCATTCTTTCCCTCTCCCCGTCACCCCCCATTCCTGTTAAAGAAAAAGAGTAGATGCTAGTCAGTTTAGAAACTAGTTTGAGCTCATCCATGAAGAGGTCTATTGAATGTGTAAGTCAGTGGTGCAATACATCTACACATATTAATCCCTGCCATCTATGCCTGGCAAATCTTTGTATAAGTAGGGAATGCTACATAGCTAGAAAAACCCATGAGCTAACACCCTCTAAATATATATTAAATACAAACATTTTTTGCCCTGTATCCAATCCTGCTGGTAGCTCATTTGCAAATCAGGTTGCAGTGATAGTTTTGTAGCTAGATTACAGATAATCACTGACTCTGGGTAAAGAATATTCTCTATGGCATCACAAATACATCTTAATAGAAATACATGTTCTGGTGTGTAACTGTACAACAGCTGATTCTGAAATGCTGCTGTGATACCTCCCGGCAGCTATAGTTCAGGCACCTAATGTTCCTAGTTTCACTTGGTGACCTGAGCTCTTCAGCTGAACTACATTTCCTGTATGTTTTCACTTTCCAGGTGACTTCAGGGATACATCAAAGGGTTCTGACTTGTGGATGAGAAGATTAAGAGACAGCTCTTAAGAGCAGGAGAAAGCAATAACATAATTTGTATCCCAGATGCAAGTACATTAATATTAGAGGCTTCATGGCTAAAGGAAGGCAAAGTGTCAAGCATTTTCTTCCAAAAAGAGAGCTGCTTCTGACTGTGCTAGACCAAAACTCTACATTAATGGGAGGAGACAGTTGGGAGAGAGTCATGCTGTAGTAGAGCACTTAGGCTTGGTCTTGCAGCATGTGTAGCAGTAATAAGATTATAAATCACACCTGGACTCACCTGAAAATGGTCTCAGCACTATTCCTTGTTTGTCTAAGACCAGCCTCTAGGAAGAGAGTTCTTGGTATAAGCAAAACCATGCTCAGCAAAAAGTACTGCTGCAAACAAGAGAGCCACTTCACTATGCAGAAGGCCAGACAACACATTCAGCTCACCTGAAATAGGGGACAGGTTAAAGGCAAAAATATTTGGACTCCAATCATAGAATTATTTAGGATGGAAAAAACCTGTAAGATCATCAAGTCCAACCTTTAACAAATCAGCTTTGGGGATCCTTAAAAATAAATGACTTTTCCACCTTTTTTTTAAGTTTGATTGTGAATATTTTGCAAGATTTTCAAATAACATGAGGGGAGAAGTGTTTGCAGTTTCTGCTGACTCAGCCAGCAGCAGGATTTTCCCTGCTGTGT